>NW_021409410.1:0-333 GCF_001605985.2 Dendrobium catenatum | reverse complement strand
AGAATAATCCCCTAAGAGTTCTTCTCAATTTCAGATTGAAGGAAGCTTGTGGATCAGCCAAACTTTTCATGTTCCATAAGTTCTTTACCAAAGTCGTCGCCTCGTAATAAGTAGCCCAGGTTTCTTCATAACGAATATCTTTTTGCATCTTCTCAATCGGCTTGTAGATATTCAGCAGTAAAGGGCAATGATCCGAAGCTATGCAAGATAAGTGCTTAACAAATGCAATTTGTAACAAGTTTAAAGCTGATGAATTGATTAAACACCTATCAAGCCTCTCCAATATACGAGCATTCCCATTCTTGTTGTTACACCAAGTGAACTTAGAACCCA
>NW_021409409.1:0-369 GCF_001605985.2 Dendrobium catenatum | reverse complement strand
ATTTATATTATTTTTTTTTTGGAAATTTATAATTTATATTATTATTCTCTATCTAGGGATTTGTATGATCAGCCATGATATAATTTGGTATGAATAAAATATTAAAAAAAAGCTATTGGAACCCCCCCCTTAAATTTCTCTACACAATCTTAAAATCATTCCAAATACTTCTATAAAACTCTTATTTAAATTAGGAATACTAAGACATAATTATTTTCTAAAATCTTGATATTCCCCTTAAATTAGGTAGTTTAACAAGCGGTTTACATGGAAGATTTTGAGAGCGGTTTAGTAATTCTTTATAACATGAGTGATTTAGTAATTTGCCCCTCTCATCTTATTTTTTGCTCAAGCCAACCCTCTATGTTC
>NW_021409408.1:0-900 GCF_001605985.2 Dendrobium catenatum | reverse complement strand
CGTGCCCAATCAAGATTATTTTGTGATGACGTATCAGGGTTATTACACAAACAATCTTAATTTTTTGCATTTTATAGTCAAATTGAGCGACTTGAGGAGTCAAGTTTTCTAGTTTTATATAGAGTGGCTTTATAAGTCAAATCCAACAAGCCTAAGATCAGTTGACTGTAGGATTATTAAGACACTTAAATACTAAATGAATGATCTAATATATATATAATCCAAGATTTAATATAAGTAGCCTTATGGAGTGTTATAGAATTTCGGGTGAATTTTTCAAATTGTCACTCCCTAAATACTATAGATAGACAATCATTATCCACATAAAAGGGACTTGGGCTTGAATTTAGAGAGAAAATAAAGATTAGAAGAACTCTTAGAGCCTAATTAACGCTTGAAGCCGATGATCAACACTATCCACCACAATTGTTTAACAATAAGCATATGTCTACTAGCACGTGGATGTCATCATGTGACTGTCATTATCCAAGTATTGTCATTTGGCTACTATCGCCCGACCATCATAATCCATTCAACATTATATGATCGTCATCATTTAATTGTTCTTACCTGATTATCATCATCCAATCATTATCATGTGATCATTCTCGCTTGACTAACACCATTTCGATATATGCATTTCCAGTACTATTTCACAAATATATTATTATAATATACATATATAGTAGATTATTTCATATTGGCTCGACTGCCTATTTTTTCCTTTCAAGAGTTTTTTATCTAAAAATTTTAGTAATTATTATTTTTTTTTAATGTGTGTTAGACCTTCATTAAAAAAAAGCAACATTTATGAAATATTAGGATTTGTTTATTTTGATATATTGACGTGCAAAGTAAGAAAATAGTTGAATTTTGATTTTTTTTTTTTTTTAATATTTG
>NW_021409407.1:0-276 GCF_001605985.2 Dendrobium catenatum | reverse complement strand
TACTTTGGTTTCTAGTTAATTTGCCTATTTGGAGTAAATCTTCTATCAGCATCCTATAGGCTTAAGGTTAGGTGATGCCCTTCCTTACACCTAAGGCTAGGTATTCCCTACCTTGGTTTCCAATTGATCCGTCTACTAGAAGTAAGTCTTCTATCAGCATTTTGTAGACCTAAGGTTGGGTGATGCCCTTCCTTAGACCCAAAGTCAGGTATTCCCTACTTTGGTTTTCAGTTAATCTGCCTATTTGGAGTAAGTCTTCTATCAACATCCTATAGG
>NW_021409406.1:0-1185 GCF_001605985.2 Dendrobium catenatum | reverse complement strand
AACTGCAACTAATGCTAATTGAAGTTGGTGTGCAAAACAATGCACATAATAAGCCGAACAATTTTCTTTCATGATTAATGTTTTCAGTCCATTAAACTCACCTCGCATGTTACTAGCTCCATCGTAACTTTGACCATGTAGCTGTGCCACACTCAACCCATACTTTGAAAAAAGTGATTCAATAGCCAACTTTAGTGTTAGAGCTGACGTGTCCCCAATATGAACAATCCCAATGAAACACTCAACTGCTGCAGCTTCTGTGATTTCTTTCTGGATTTCTGGAGCAACTAGTTTATTATTTCCATGAGTGTTTTCTAAAACAACTTTATTTATATCTTCATTATGATTAACAAGAAAACGCAATAGTTCAAGAAAGTTCTCTTGATTTTCTGAGTCCTCATATTCATCATGCCCACGAAATGCTAATCCTTGTTACAAAAGGAAATGTACATAATCAACACTTGCATTTTCACCCAACATAAGACAAGGGGTCATTTAAGACAATCTCTAGACGTCAGACCTAGCTCTCCAAAACATTAATAAAAATGTCCCCACCACTATTTCATATAATGACCAGACACAGATTTAAAATCGATTAGGTGGCTAGTTGGCTCCCCAATCCAGGCCGGGGTAAGTCCAGATGTTGTATTGCATTAGTTAGGTTCGGGCCACCATTATGTGGTACCCAATTTAGATTTAGAATCCGGAACGGATCTTGGATCATAAGACCACGTCCGGGAATATAATCCAAAATTTCTAATAAAACGCTCCACTCAAATTAAATTATCTTTCGATCCAAAACTTAAAGCTCAACACTTAAATTAAGATGGGATATTTCTAGATTGTTAAAGAATCTTAAAGTATCCCCTCAACTCTGAAAATAAGTTCTCCAAATTGATTCATTCCCACTTGAAATTCCAAAATCCAACTTTCTTTAGTATTACTCTTAGAAAATCCTTTAACAAAAATTCGTCATTATTTTAATAGTGAGTATTCGTAGAAAATTCTGATTTCTTATGATGTAATTAACTACGAGAGCTTGCATTTGTATGAGATTAAAAACCACATCAACCTTTTTCAAAATCGATTTTCAAAACTCAAAATTAATCTTCTTTGGGAAAATTAAGTTGATAATGATCATTATCATCATATTCCATCAACAACAACAACAACAACATCAAGCCT
>NW_021409405.1:0-206 GCF_001605985.2 Dendrobium catenatum | reverse complement strand
TTATTAAATAACTAAATTATAATTTAAGTTGTTTTTATAATTTAATTTGATAATAAGTTATTAAAATATAACTTAATTTTTTAAATTTCCGTCGGAAATCCGCCGGAAATGTTGTCGGAAAAAATCCGTCGAAAAACCAGTCAAAAAATGTGTCGGAAATTTGCGAAAAAAATTCCGTCGGAAATCAGCCGGAAAATCCGCCGGAA
>NW_021409404.1:0-277 GCF_001605985.2 Dendrobium catenatum | reverse complement strand
AATTTCATCAAATAAATTAAATAATATCTAATGAATTTTACCAATTTTTATTAAAAATCTGTAAATCCAATTATATCAACTGGTTAGGCTATAACTTCAACTATATAATTAGTTATGATTAATTAAAGCTTAATTTTAACTCAAATTTAATAAGAAAACTAATACACAAAATTGAGCAAGACTTTAAATTTTGGATCATATTTAAACTCAACAAATGGAAGAAAAAATATTGAGCTAGACAAGCAAAGAAGAAGATCATAATATTAAGCATTTTTTG
>NW_021409403.1:0-272 GCF_001605985.2 Dendrobium catenatum | reverse complement strand
TACTAATTATTATAATTTATATAAAAATGAATACTAATAAATTAAATAAATACTAAACAATTTTAAAAAAGTCATGTATAAATATACAATAATATAAACTATTTTCTTAAAATATGATGTCAATATAGTATTGGATATTTATGAAATTTTTTTTAACATGTAAATGCTTTTAATTAGAGATAAGATTAGAGAGAGTCGCCCTAGATGGTTTGGTCGCATAAAATGGCGGTCTTTCGATGACCCGGTTAGGAGAGTAGAGGTGTTAGATTTGA
>NW_021409402.1:0-331 GCF_001605985.2 Dendrobium catenatum | reverse complement strand
GTCTTTTGATTTATTTTGACAGCTTTCATAATGCTTTTTAAAACTGCTTATTAGTGCAAAAATTTCAAATTCAAAAAATTTTTGTACTAGAAAGTTGTTTTAGAATGCAAGAAAAAACCCGTTCCAAATGAAGCCTTAATTAAGTTCCTTTTTTTCCCCATAGCTTTGACTCGAGCTAGACACGATTTATTTACATCCCTTCATAGGGAGAAATTATTCTGTGTGGAGACCGGATACCGAACACCAACTAGAATGCGTCAAGTCACCCCTGTGCTCGATACCACGGCTCGTTACTGCTCGGTACCGCGACTTGGTACCGCTGACGTGGCGG
>NW_021409401.1:0-611 GCF_001605985.2 Dendrobium catenatum | reverse complement strand
GGTTTTCGTGTCGTGTCAAATATTGACACCCCTAGAGATCACACAGAATTGATTAATTCTCTTAATTAGGTTTCATTAGAAATTAATTAGGTTTCATTTGGCATAGCGTTATTACTAATTTTTTAGCCTAAACAAGCAATAAAATTAAAAGTTGAAATCAATCATAAAAAAACCCTCTTATCGTGCTTAAAAGAATCAAACAGCTTATTGCTGGTACTTAGCTAATTTTCAGCAGTATTTCAATTAACAATCGTTCAAGAAATCCTTTTACGAATAGAATCAAGCAGAGAGTTGAAGAAGAAAACCCAAATCAATTGAAAATTTTAGTACCGAAACAAATTTACACCTAAGAGAATTGTTCTGCCATTCAAGAATCTAAGCTTTTCAGATTCCAACAGAAAAATGCTTCATGTTCCCAACAACTCAAAATGATCCGAGAGAGAGAGAGAGAGAGACCGAACGATCAAGATTCAAGAAGAAGCCTAAATCAACGCCACGATTACCGGTGGGTTCTCCTACTAAAACGCGAAAGAAGGGGTTGATAGAAATCATAGTTTTCAAACATGCAGTCCCCGAGGACGCCAGCCAACCAGAAGCAGCATTGAGCGTTA
>NW_021409400.1:0-291 GCF_001605985.2 Dendrobium catenatum | reverse complement strand
ATAACACTAGTGACATCTAAGGACAAAAATTAAGGACTGAGTCTTAGATAACATAAACTTAGGATGCATGCTCCCTATAGGATAGAAACATCAAAATATAGAAAACCTAGTGACACATTTTCCTAGGTTTAGTGTTCCCTAACTTACATGTACATATTATATAAATGCAATTCTTAAATTTCCTGTCAGTTATATTATTTCACTTACCTGCATTTCTTTTCTGAACGGCATCTACACTCATATATCTATTTTTCTGTTATCTTATTTTGCGAGGTACATCGGAGCTTAATG
>NW_021409399.1:0-410 GCF_001605985.2 Dendrobium catenatum | reverse complement strand
TGCTGCCAGAAAATCGGCGACAGCCTGTCCTTTCACATCACGAAGAGGAGTGAAAGTAATCTCAAATTGCAATAATATCATAGACCAATGAGCTAAACGTCCTGACAATGTAGGCCGGGTCATAAGATATTACGAAGGATTAACTCTTGAAATCAAACCGATTGAGTGGGAGAGCATGTAATGCCTCAGTTTCTGAGCTGCAAAAACCAAAGCAAGACAATGCTTCTCAATTGACAGGTATCGAATTTTAGTAGGGAGAAGTCTCCGATTGAGGTAATAGAGAGCATTCTCTTTCCCTTCGTCGTTGACTAGAGCCAATAGGGCACCTAAAGACTCATCTAAGGCTGCGGTGTAGAGAATTAACGGCTTTCCAAGAATTGGGGCTGCCAAAACTGGCGGGTTGGAAAGGT
>NW_021409398.1:0-419 GCF_001605985.2 Dendrobium catenatum | reverse complement strand
CTAAACCTTCCAGAAAATCTAATAAATCCATTTCAAACCCAAAAAATATGTGTAAGCCCTCTAACTGACCAGAATCCAGTCCTTAATCCATGATAATTAAAAGCTCCTTAATTTGACAGCAATTTAAACCCTAATTTAATTTTAAGTGAAAATCAATATTTAATTAAGATAATTCATTAATAATAATTGAAAAATCCCAAAATCTCCCAAATACTTGGGGATCCCTCCTTAGGTTATTTCTGACCTTTGGAGGTGTTTTCAAGAGATTGGGAACTTGTTTGAAGCAAAATCACAAGAGAGGCCTTCTAATTAAGAAATTCCCAAAACTCATTAAAATGCCCAAACTTCAATAATCCATAACTAATTCTAGAAAAATCCAAATCACCCAAACTCACTTGCATTCAACTCCTATTAATGCC
>NW_021409397.1:0-301 GCF_001605985.2 Dendrobium catenatum | reverse complement strand
GATCTAATCCTAGACCCTAGGATCCACTCTAGACCTTCAGACCCCTTCCTAGACCTAGACCCTAGGATCTATTCTAGATTTTGAGATCCTTTCCTAGAGCCCGACCTTAGGATCTATTCTAAACCTTAGGATCCTTCTAGATCTAAGACCTTTAGGCCTATTCTAGAGCCTAGGATTCTTCCATATCCAAGTCCTAGAACTCTTCTAGATCCTAGGGTCAATCCATATTCAAATCAATCCATACCCTTGACTAAATCAAACCTAAAATCAATCTAAACTCCATTCAATTTAAATTCAAATC
>NW_021409396.1:0-215 GCF_001605985.2 Dendrobium catenatum | reverse complement strand
ATTGAGGAGACCACACATGTTGTATTTAATAAATCTAAAATTTTGGAAGAGCTAAATGTTATAGAACATGAGATTGATGTTAACACCCAAAAGATTGATAAAATGAATTTGGAGAAAAATTTGGAAGAAAATGTGGAAGAAAATTTATAGATAGAAAACCCTTTGCCTAGAGATTTGAGATTTTTTAAAAACCACCCAAAAGAGTTGATAATTGG
>NW_021409395.1:0-273 GCF_001605985.2 Dendrobium catenatum | reverse complement strand
TGATACAAAAATAATGACCCTCCTACGAATACTTCTAGAAGGTCGTAGTGGATAAAACGGGTCCCTGTAAATGAGTACAAACCACTGGTGGATAACAACAGTGGGCATATTGTAAGTACAATGAATCACTGTGGACATAACTACGGATATTACCTACAACGATGGTGACCTAGATCTATAAGTACATCCGGTACAAGGGCAACTTGATATACGAAAAAGAACACCTCATGGCAGAAAAAAAGAGGTGTTTTGAATAAATCAGAACTAAACTTC
>NW_021409394.1:0-895 GCF_001605985.2 Dendrobium catenatum | reverse complement strand
GATGAGAGGGGATTAAGAAGGTTCTAATTAAAAGGAATGGGCTACTAAACTACGAAGCCACATGGGAGCCTTACAAGAGGGTGAGACATCAATTCCCATCTCTTTGGGAGTAGTGGGGTATTGATATAAACATAATGGTCCAGGAAAGACCGATCCAGCCGGCCCAACCCTTGGGCCATCCCATTTATTATAGCAAAACGCAAGCCTGTTGTCACCACCGGCCTCAAATCCCCCCTATTATGGTGGGGTCTACTTCCTAAAGGATTTTGAAGAGGGGATGTTTAGTCCTTTTACATTATTTCATTATTTTTTAAAGTAGAAGTTTGTATTAGGGTTAAGGCATCTTTTGGTGGTTGATTTCTATTTTGGTGATTGGCATTCTTGGACTCTAGCTGCGCCTAGAGAATTGGGAGAGAGATCCTGCTCTCGAATAGAGGATCAATTGTAGCTTGGTATTTTCCTATTCCTTCCATCCAATAATAAAAAAATATTTAATGTTTTCTTGTTTTTCTTGGAGTTTGGTGGAGTTTTCTGGTTGATTTCCCAAGATTGATACGTAACGCTTGAAATCTACAAGCGTTTCCTATCAAGATGATTACTATCATGTAGTTGAAATGATGATAACAACAACAACAACAACAATATCAAGCCTTTATCCCACTACGTGGGGCCGGCTACATGAATCTTTTTTCTCCATTGTGTCTTATTAAAAGTCAAATTCTCGTCTAAATCTAATAAAGGTCATTCTTAATATTTTCTAACTATGTCTTTTTAGGTCTACCCCTACCTTTCTTAACACAAGTCAAATCTAATACCTCTTCTCTCCTAACCGGGTCATCGAAAGGCCGCCTTTTTATATGACCAAACCATCTAAGGAGACTCTCTCTAATCTTAT
>NW_021409393.1:0-208 GCF_001605985.2 Dendrobium catenatum | reverse complement strand
GGGGTTATTGAGGAGATTGGGGAGCAATTGGTTGTTCGGGTAGTGACTGATAATGCCAGTGCATACAAAGCAGATGGTCAGATGTTGATGGAGAAGAGGACACACCTATATCAAGTGAGCAATTATCAGTGATAATGATAATGATAATGATCTTTTCTCTTATTGAACAGGGAAGAGAAAAGTGAGTCATACTGAAGATGATGATATA
>NW_021409392.1:0-267 GCF_001605985.2 Dendrobium catenatum | reverse complement strand
TGAACCATACATCCAACTTCTATTCATTTCCATATTAAAACCTTCATATAGCAAAGGAGAAATAAATATTAGAAACCATGAGTAAATTTTTTATTTACATTATAAATAAACAAGTGATTAAGCAAGGACTAAACAAACTCTTCAAAAAATAAATAAAATCTTATATGATAACATTGATAGTAATATTGTAGATGAGTAAATTCTATAATGGAAAATTTATTTATTCATCAAAATAATAGGCTTTGAGCCCCATCATACAATATAATG
>NW_021409391.1:0-253 GCF_001605985.2 Dendrobium catenatum | reverse complement strand
CTGGTTGCTGAGGGGAATCTGGATTTAGATCTTCGAATGAGGATTGCTTGCCTTTGTCCTGAGGGGGCAACCTAGGAGGTAAGACTTTACCACCACGAAGTTGCACCTGCTCGATATCCTCGGGCGGGCAAACTAAAGCGGTGTCTACACTCACTGTAGGCATTGGATCGTCGTTTCCCGAAAGAGAGTCAGAATCTGAAAACTCTATCTCGATAGGACTCCCCTGAAAATCAAATTGGGGGAAATCACTTTC
>NW_021409390.1:0-316 GCF_001605985.2 Dendrobium catenatum | reverse complement strand
TGCTTACAGTGCCAGTCTCAAAAAGGATAAATCACTCCTTTAATTAGATCTGCCAAAAAATATTAAAGAAGGATTTCTGATAAAATTCACTGAAAAATACTAAAAAAGACCTTATGATTTTTTTTTTTTTTTTGAAATAAAACTTACTAATGTATTAGAATAATTTTTTATTAAAAATTAAGTCTTATTTTTAAATATGATAAGCTCCTATCAATATATTTGCAGAAATGTTAATTACATGAAGAACTAATTAAGATAAATTTTATAAACTCTTTGCAACAATAATTTTTGAAAATAAAATATTAAAATCGTTTTT
>NW_021409389.1:0-251 GCF_001605985.2 Dendrobium catenatum | reverse complement strand
TATAACCTAGTAATAGGAAGAGTTGTGTGAGGGATCTCCTCATAGCGGCTAATCTCATTGTTGTTATTGGAATTTATTGTTGGAACGATCCATGTATGCAATGTCGGATTAAGTTGGCTATCTTTTTTGAAATTAACTTTTATTCATGTGATTTAACCAAAGCTAAGTGCGTCTTAATATTTATATTATCGTTCAATTCCACATAAGATCTTGATTATTATTGCCTCTAAATCTAAGCGTGCAAACTTTCA
>NW_021409388.1:0-747 GCF_001605985.2 Dendrobium catenatum | reverse complement strand
TGGATTGTCTCGGACGATTTGATTGAAAACAAAAAAAAATCTAATCAAATAGATAGAATTTTTTCCCAAAGTATGTGTGTACAAGGTTACTTAGCATCATAATCCATAACTTTTATAATAGACTCAAGAAATGGTAAAAGACACTTGACATATATTACAAACTGACCCAGTCCTAATCTACCCAATCTCCAGCTAATTTGATTTGTAATTTGATCTTGTGGACCTAAAATATTAGTAGGTAAGGTAGTCGTAGGAAAAATGAAATGTTACCTGTCATCAAATTCGTATTTCCTAAAATCAGATTTGTAATAATGATGATCCTCAAAGAGGATTGATAAAGAATATATTTGGTAGGCCCATGAAGAAGATAACTGTTGGTCCATCCAACAGGCCTATATATATAGATTGAGGGCACCTCTTCATCTCAGCTTACTACCTAGAATCAGCCTAGCTTGCCTTTACCTATTCTTGTAGCCAGTAGCAATTTTACTCATCAAACCCATGCTTTCCTTCATCGGATGTCATGTAGAGTACTCCTTTCTACCCCCACTACCCACCCCCACCTTCTCTTGGTGGCCCTTTTACATATCCATATCTACCATATATCTCGCCATATTATCCCCCACCACCACCTCAGCCCGCTACAAGTGGACCTTCCACCCCTGCTGTAGTAGAGCAGGCGATAAAGGGTCGCATGTTGATTGAACCTGATGGTGACACATATATACTAATTATATTTTAAACATG
>NW_021409387.1:0-880 GCF_001605985.2 Dendrobium catenatum | reverse complement strand
ACCTCTTTTAGGAAATAGAGATTGAAAGAAAAAAAAAAATCAAGAGTTTCCTTCCTTTGACTATTTTTAGAGAAGTCAATCTCAATTAACCAAAGATTTCAAGAAAAAACCATGAAGTAGATTTTTCATTTTTAGAAAGGTGAGTGTGTGTGTTGGATCAAAGAAAAAAAATATGAATAATAATAAAAAAAATATAAAAGAAAAAATGAAAACAAAAGAAAAACAAAAACCAACAAAAAGAAAAAGAAAGAAAGAAAAAACACAAATAGCCCTTTTTAATCATTATCTCTTTCCTGGTCCGATTCTTTAGACACCATGTCTGCCCATGAGATTTTGTATTTTTCATTATTTTCTCAATTAAACTTTAGCTTTGCCTTGCCCATTTCTTTTGTAGGAAGAATTCTTACATTAGGGCACGTATTCTTCATATGTCCAGGTTTCCTACATCAAAAGCAAATAGTGTCAGTGGAAATATGGACATCCTTACCACTTTTACCTTTCTTCCACTTTTGCTTATGCATTGGTGAGCTTTATGATTTGCTTGACAATTGATTGCTATCGTCACCAACTAAGCTTCCTTTCTCCATATCTTCAGCTTTTATAACGATCGTTTCACCTGCATCTAAAAGTCTTTGACCCAACCCTTGCTCATAGGCAATGAGTGAGCCAATCAAATTATCAATAGAATAATCATTCAATTTTTTTGATTCACAAATAGCAACTACTTTTTCATCGAATTTTTCAAGTAAACAACGAAGAATTTTGTTAACTTTTTCAAAATTTGAAAAATCTTTTCCTAAGGCATGCAATGATGTAGTAAATTGAATAAACCTTGTATACATATCTAACATCGTTTCAAAAGGTTTCATAGAAAACATTT
>NW_021409386.1:0-711 GCF_001605985.2 Dendrobium catenatum | reverse complement strand
TCTAATTTTTAGTTATGATATTCTAAGTAGATTATCGCTAATCTCATGCACAAACCTTGTGAACAAATGATATAGCTCCCTTAAGGAAGGGGATATCATTGCTTAATAATTGTTTGGGCATGACGATAACGATCCTCTCTAATTGAAATTTTCCAAAGAATACTGATTTGAGCTTTAAAATTTTCTTTTGGGAAATTTGAGACTGTCTAGATTTCAATTCTGAAATCGAGCAGACCATTAGAGATGACATATAGCCTCGTAAGATAGATAAAATCTCATAACAGGTTCAGATACAAAATTATAATATTTATTTAGGCTATCATAGTCACATGCTAGGATTTGAAAACCTTGGGGCTCTATGTTTCATATAGTTACCTCACTAAAGCAAGTCAACAGTGCGATTGACTTGCTCTCGCCTTGCGAAGGCAAGATGGTGGGAGGAGGAAGTTGTCTACATATATCCACATTTTCTTGCAAATAATACGAAGAGAGAATTACGTGTCAGAATTCTGCATATTCAAATGTACAAGCTAACATGTATATATAAGCATGATGATGACATCTTTAGGAGATGGCTGATAAATTCTAAATCGCCATCTTTCGGACACCCGATGCTTCCTTGGCCGCTGGGGCGGGGGAGAATGGCAAAGTTGCCGGTGAGATGGTGCCGATCTCTGAGAAGAAAGACGCCGATTTAGAATCGGCTGGAGG
>NW_021409385.1:0-270 GCF_001605985.2 Dendrobium catenatum | reverse complement strand
ATTTTAACATATTTTTATATTAAAAATTAAATTCTAAAAAAAAATTAAAACTAAATAATTAAGCTAAACAATTGAATCAAATTCTAACTTTTATTCTTTAATAAATCGAGCTCAAACTCAATAAGAATTAAACGAGTTCAAATCAGTCACATAAAAAATTTAAAAAAAATTAAAATTATTCTGTTCTTACATAAAAAATATCAAATAGTTTTGCTATAGATTTATTTCAAAAACACTATTGCAATAATTTTCATTAAAAAAAAGATTCTA
>NW_021409384.1:0-213 GCF_001605985.2 Dendrobium catenatum | reverse complement strand
TGGTTAGCCTGGGAACTAGTTCATAAGGGCTTAACATCTCTATCAAACTTTCACGGGTCACTAAAAATTAATAATAGTTATTCCATTTATTAACTTATATGTTTTCTTAAATAGCTTAGACATTGAAGATCCTCCGGAGGCAACATATATGATTGCTCTAAGAGATCCTTATAATCCATTATAATAGATTTGAATAACAAAATAATAGGATAA
>NW_021409383.1:0-2317 GCF_001605985.2 Dendrobium catenatum | reverse complement strand
TAAAAAATTAACAGGAGAATAGCAAAGGCGGATCTACGATAAAGGGAGAGGCTGCATCATTAATTTGATAGATTATAAAGCTCAATAGTTTAAATTTCTTTGCAAAAACTCCATCATAGTTTTTTTTTAAAGGATAAATTATTGAAGTAAAGATAAAGGTACAACCAACCAAAGAGGAGAGCGCAAACATCAGCAAAAGAAAAGAAAAATTTACAGTGGAGCAACAAACCAAAAAAAGAAAAATAAAGAGGGATGACCGAATTTGAGCTTAGGTAATGGCAAAACACTGCAATCATCTAGATGGAGACCCGGGCCCTCCAAAGGGCAAGTAACAAGCCAGCTAAACCAAACAGCCGAAACACCCATGAAGAGCAGCAAGAAACCGCTAGCAATGGTTGCCAACGAGCCAAATGAACGGATGAAAAGCAGGTTCGCCAAATCATAGCCTTGGCTAAAAATATCAGCCTCAACAACCAAGCCAACAAAACAAAACACAAACCCAAATCCACATCATCCTAACAAATGAAACCTTATTTGGATTTCCTACGACGACAATTTCCTCCAACCAATGAAAAATCATTTCCATCCTGCAACATATAAGTTTCATGAAGACCCCCAGACGATTCAGCAAAGACATCTCGATCCTCGTCCGAACTAATAGGGGAAACATTCAACCAATCTGAATGATCCACAGAGCAGTTTCTAACCTTGCCCAATTTAGCTTGCAAAGCATCATTGGAACTAAGTGCCACCGGCACATCCACAAATTGAGCAGACATAAGAGCCCCCACAGAAGTACCCGAAATAGTGACAGGAGAAGTATCAGTAGAACCACCCAAATCAGTGGATTTAAAATCCACAACCATATTAACTCCACATTTACCCTTAACATTATCCACCAAAAATTCATCAGAAACACCATCACTAGTGAAATCCTTACCAACAGTAGGGGAAACAGGTGCACAAGATCCCACCAACACAATAGCGTCATCATAAATCTGGGAACAAACTGCAGGAGTAGGGTCCTCCACCGAAACCTCCAAAGGAGGAACCAATGAATCCACAGTTGCTAGAATGTTAGCCACATCCACAGGCACCACCACACTATCGAAAGGCTAAATGCCAACAACATTAGCATCCACAATATCAATATTATTCAAAACATGTTAAGGCACCTCCCCATAAGCCAAAGGTTGAATGCCATCATCATGACCATCCACAAGATTAGCATTATTTAAAATAGGTTCAACAGCCTTGTTTAAAATAGAATGAGTTAAAGCTAAATGGGGATGAAGAAGTTTGCATTTAGATTTAGAGTTCTCCCCAAAGACTTGCAATGAGAGCAATAATAGGGAAAATCCTCCATCACAATCGGTTGAATATACCCTAAATTTTTCGGACCAACCCACACCATATCAGGATAAGAATTCGTAACATTTAGCTTAACCAAGACATGAGCCACCGAAGGCCTAGAACCCGACGAAGTAGCTTGATCAATCTTAAGAGGCAGACCAAACATATAACCCAAACCATGCAAAATTCGTGGGGAGAAAAGATGAGGACGCAGGTTAGGGAAAGAAATCCATATAGGAATAATGAGTGATTCAATCTCCACATCAAAGGTTGGGGTCCACTTGAAGATCTTCATGTAATAGTTGTTTGCAAAATAAGAGCAGTGAGCAAACACACAGCAATAGTCTAGATCAACAAGTTTGATTAAAACATGCATGGGATTAAGAATAGTAACCAAAAACTCGCCATTGAGCTTGAGGTTAAAAAAAATTTCTGAATACCCTCAAGCGACGGCATGTGCAAAGGGAATTTGCCTACCAGAGCAAACTCAAAAGGAGACGCTAGAGCTAAAATTTCAGCTTCCGAATTCCACAGCGAGGGCAAACCGCGAAAAGAAGCTATTTTGATATTCGGAAAATGATAGGGGGAAGAACCATTAGATAAAGCATCACGAAAAGATTTCGAAGAAGATTTGCCGGCCAAAAACCCAAGATCAACCAAACGATTTTCCGCCATCAACAAAGACAATAGGAAGAAAACTAGCTAAAAGAAAATAAAAGAACTCAGAAAGGGAGAGATCCGAACTTCCTTGAGAGGCGAAGAATCACCAACGGCCACGAAGAGGGCAGCGGAGAATGAAACTCTGAGCGGGACAAAACCGTAGCAGAGCACATCAGGAGCGGGAGGAAAAAAAATTAATTTGTCTTATCATAGTTAAATCTACAGGGGGAGCAATGTAGCACAATCTTCAATTTTTTGAAATTATAAGTATCTCTTGATATGCTTTGTACTTTAATAATAATAC
>NW_021409382.1:0-227 GCF_001605985.2 Dendrobium catenatum | reverse complement strand
AAAGAAGACAGAAATTAGGCATATCTTCAAAAACAACGTTTTGCACATAACCTAATTTTTCTGGTCCTAACCAAATAGAGTCAGGAAATGATTTGGAAATATCAAGTTCAACTAGAATGCGCGCAATAGAGGGACGAGAGCCAACTGTCGTAGCATTGTCAGTTTGGATAGGCCGACCAAAAACAGAGCCCAGGCCAAAAAGAATATACGAAGAGAATAGATGAGGT
>NW_021409381.1:0-1627 GCF_001605985.2 Dendrobium catenatum | reverse complement strand
GATAGTTAGATACTGTAAAGCACCGATGATTTGGCGATATGTATGGTGATCCGACAAATGCGTGTGGTCAATGGCTATGTTGGCCGGAAGCTTGGTGCAGGAAGGATTTGCAGCTGGATTACACTTTGTTAGGGACGCTTGTTGAATAATAGAGGCAGCATACGAAGATTGTGAGAGGAAGTACTTATCTTGCGTATATTGTATACGTATGCCGAGAAAGTGATTAGCCGTCCCAAGGTGTTTGAGTGCGAACACTTGATTGAGATGATGAAGAAATTTGGAGATGGCAGCTTCGTCGGAGCCGGTTAGAAGGATATCGTCCACGTATATGAGTAGGAACATTTGTGTCCGACCTTGATTGAAGACGAGGAGAGAGGGGTCTGCTTTGCTTTGGTGAAAGCCGAATTGAATTAGTTGACTGCAGAATGTGGTGTACCACTGCCTTGGAGCCTGCTTAAGGCCATAAAGAGCTTTCCGTAGTAGGCAAACATGATTCGGATGGGCTGGATTCTCGAAACCTTTGGGCTGTCGCATATAGACTGTTTCTTGTATGTCACCATGAAGAAAGGCGTTTTCGACGTCTAATTGGTGAACTTTCCAGTCATGATGGAGAGCAACGGCGAAGAGAACGCGAATGGTGGGGAGCTTGGCGACCGGACTGAAAGTCTCGGTATAATCCAGTCCGAATTCCTGTTGGTTTCCCAGAGCAACCAACCGTGCCTTATACCGAGCTACGGATCCATCCGAGTGTAGTTTGCGGCGGTAAGTCCATTTACAGCCTAGAATTTGCTTATTTGGTGGTGCAGGAACTAGCTGCCATGTTTCTTGCTTTTGCAGAGCAAGGAACTCGGCGGCCATCGCATTTCTCCATTCAGGGGATTTGTTGGCTTCTGCATAGCTGGTAGGATCCAGCTGAGAGTCTTGATTATGAAAGAGATTGAGGCGAGTGACAGGCTTGAGGTTGCCGGTTTGAGTACGAGTTACCATCGGATGCTTTGCCACCGCGGGAGAAGAGATTTGCTGGGTGGCATCCGAGGAAGATGTGTGATCCTGGAGTTGAGTAGATGAGTTAGACGATGATATTGAATTATCCCGATTTGTATTTACGCGATTGTGCTCCATAGTGGATTGGTGGTTAGGACCCTGCGGTAAAACAGAAGAAGGAATTAAGAAAGAAGGAGGCACATAATGCGGGGGCGGTAATTGGGTAGATCGAGAGTTAGAAAATGGAAACGAGCTCTCAATGAATTGGACATGACGAGAAACTATTATATGATTAGTTTCTTTGTTCAAGCATTTGTAGCCTTTGAAATTCTGAGCATAACCGAGAAAGACACAAGAGGTCGAGGTTGGCTCCAATTTGTTCCGAGAGTGCTTTGGGAGATGGGGGAAACATTCGCAACCGAATGTGCGAAGAGTTGTATAGTCAGGATTACTGTTGAACATAAGTAGAAGTGGTGTTCTGTAATTGGTCGTAGGCGTTGGCATCCGATTGATGAGATGAGCCGCAGTTGAGATGGCGTCTGGCCAGTACTGAGGAGGCACGGAGGCGGTATGAAGTAAGGTTCTGGCGGTGTCGACGAGGTGCAGATGTTTTCGTTCGGCGACGCCGTTCTGTTCAGGCGTA
>NW_021409380.1:0-234 GCF_001605985.2 Dendrobium catenatum | reverse complement strand
TTCCAATAACCCGCAGGTCAATAGCAATTTTGCTCAAAATAATTCACCTCCCAATTCATCTCAAAGCATCTCATATATATAGGCAATAGAGGGGAACTAAACAGCCCAAGATTAACTTTAATTCTACCCATAAATGGAGACTTGAAAAGCCAACAGGATTTAGTACAGAATTTCCAAATGTCACAGCAGTAAGTCATGGCTCAAGCACAGGAAACCAGCAGTTTTTTCACAAGT
>NW_021409379.1:0-346 GCF_001605985.2 Dendrobium catenatum | reverse complement strand
CTAATATTGTTGTTAGTCATAGGAAAACAACAATAATTATTGTGTTGCCATTATAATACTTTGATGATTAGTAATGGAATTTGGGTTAGCATGAGGGGGATATTTCTTGATTGTGATGTCTTAAGATTTTGTCAATTTCTATTTAAATTTTATCGTAAATGCTTAAACCCCTTCGGATTTACTACTTCCCGAGAAAAATACCGAGGCTAAGATGAAAATCTCCAAGATCAAGAAGAGGTTTCTTGAGAAAGAGAAGGATACCCTAAAACTAAGAAGGAAATCCTAAGTCCTAAGATGAGATATGGATTGATTTTTCCATCATGCCATGTATAGGGATGAGATGCAA
>NW_021409378.1:0-298 GCF_001605985.2 Dendrobium catenatum | reverse complement strand
CAAACCCTGCCCACAATTCCTCCCGCAAAGAGTCTTCTACGTATTGGAAATAATTCCGAAAATCTCAAGGCCCACACGCCACCCTCTACTGAAGATTTTATCAGGTTTTGAATATGAAAACCTGAAGAAATTCTCTCCATTACAGCCGGCTCCCTCCCCAAATTAATTGGCTTTTGAATTCTCTCCATAAGTGCAGATTTACCCCTTTAAAAAGATTTCCAAAAGCTGAATCTGCTGGCCGAATTTTCCAAGACCATCCCATGGGAATTCCTCCACTAGAAGCTCTCCAAATTCATAC
>NW_021409377.1:0-357 GCF_001605985.2 Dendrobium catenatum | reverse complement strand
ATCCAACCAGGTAGGGGTGCTACGGGCTAAAATACTGTACACTGTAAGTATTCTAAAACTTATATAGTTTTAAGGCCCAAAACCTTTAGTGTAATTGTTCGAATTTTCAACCTTAGGGCCCTATAGAAATCTTATTTTTGTTTATTAGGCACTTTAAATTCAAAATTACTTACAAGTTATTTTTATTCTGCTATTTAGATTTTTTTTTTTAATTTTGTTATTCAGAACACAAAACCTATTTACATGTGCGTGTATGTTCAAAGGATTAGTAACAATATTTTTCATTCCATATAACATTAGTGACATTTAAGGATAAAAAACAAGGACGAGTCTTAGAGAACTTAGATTGCACCATTT
>NW_021409376.1:0-304 GCF_001605985.2 Dendrobium catenatum | reverse complement strand
TACTAAACTTTTTAATACTATTTTGAAGACTAAAAAGTTGACAGATTAGTGGATAATGAGTGTTTTAATTCATATTTTTAAGAATAAATTTGATGCACAAGATTGTGCGAATTATAGAGGAATTAAGTTAATATGTCATACTTTAAAACTGTGGGAGCGAGTTATGGAGCATAGGTTGTGGTTTGATACTAATGTTCCTTAAAAACAATTTGGAGTCATGCCGGGTAGGTCGACCATGGAAGCCATACATTTATTAATAGGTTTGATGGATACATATAGAGAAAATAAGGAGGATATATATATA
>NW_021409375.1:0-332 GCF_001605985.2 Dendrobium catenatum | reverse complement strand
AATATCAATTCTCAAATCAATCTATTGTTTGCTATTTAATAGTATTTTATATTAATAATTTTTTTGTTTAAAATTATTTTATATTGTGGTCTATGTTTAAAATTTCTTGCGTTGAGCCGTGTGCTATGCGCCATGGCTCTATGGGGAACTTTGTGCCATGGTGCACCATTCACCGTTAATTTGTATGAATATGCCCCGATCTATGTAAAGTTACACAGGATGTTAGGCAATGCATGTATAAAGTTTTTATAATTCTACCATTATCTTTTCCACTAAAAGAAATTTGCTTTTTCGGCTTACGAAATTTAATGGTGTACCTATTTTTTTGGGGT
>NW_021409374.1:0-237 GCF_001605985.2 Dendrobium catenatum | reverse complement strand
AAACAGCCAAGAATAGTTTCTCTCTCTAGAAAAGAACCGGAGCTTCTCTCTCTAGAACAGATCACCAAGATCTTATCATCAATAATCAAAAGGAACATTTTCTAACAATAGTGGACGAAGAGTGGATTGTCCTTTGGGAGGTGAACCCTTTCGAAAACATTATGCCATATAATTTTTTTTAATCGATTCGCTTTAGGATGTTAAGTCAAAATAAAAAGAGCCATTGCTCTAATACAA
>NW_021409373.1:0-227 GCF_001605985.2 Dendrobium catenatum | reverse complement strand
CATTAATCAAGCCCTTACTGATGAGTTTTGGATTTTAACAATGCAAGAAGAATTGAATTAATTTGTTAGGAATGATGTTTGGGAGCTTGTGGAAAGACCTAATGGACAAAGTGTAGTTGGGACAAAGTGGGTCTTTAAGAACAAGTTGAATGATTCAGGAGTGGTGGTAAGGAATAAAGCAAGATTGGTGCCTAAGGGGTACAATCAAATAGAAGGGATAGACTTTG
>NW_021409372.1:0-274 GCF_001605985.2 Dendrobium catenatum | reverse complement strand
CCCATCTCAGCAACAAGAGGATGAAGAGGTATCAAATCCTAGCTCTCCTAATCTGATGAACTCAAGTGACACAGATTAAAGTCTCCTCAAGTGGTTAAAGATCAAGATACTACCTATATTTGGTACTATTAACCAAATCCAAAACCTGCAAATCTTTCAACAAATCTGCAAAGAACAAAGCGAGGATAGAAGTAACTTTTCTTCAACAAGTCCAGCAAAGAACAAAGCAAAGGACCGAAGAAAATATTCTAAAGTTCATATAAAGCTCAAGGGT
>NW_021409371.1:0-233 GCF_001605985.2 Dendrobium catenatum | reverse complement strand
TGACATGTGTGTCAGTGTGGGGCCAGCCGGCATCACACAAGTGGACGCTCGGAAAAACAAGCCGTCACCTTAAAAGTATTTTGTGTTGGTTTTGTTGGTGTGTTGTCTTGTTAGGATTCTTATGAAGCATATAGTTTATATTAATTAATTTTATGCAGCTCATCTTGATAGTTTAGTTAAAAATTTTAACTACTAACTAAGATAGTTAATTAATTTTAAATTTATGTATAAAT
>NW_021409370.1:0-492 GCF_001605985.2 Dendrobium catenatum | reverse complement strand
ACAGTATTATGAATCTGGCATTGGTGGCACTTCCTAACGTGCTCCATGCAATCACGAATCATCGTCGGCCAATAATAACCAAGGCGTTTAATTCTGACCTTTATCTTAGGTCCGGACTGATGAGCACCACAAAGTCCCTTATGTACTTCGCCCATGACCTTACGAGCCTCCTCGTTGTTGAGGCAACGTAACCACATCTGATCAAAAGAACGTCGGTAGAGGGTTTCATTCACATAGGAGAAGGACAAAGCTCTCTTTCTAATCTGAGCGGCAAGAGAGCGATCATCCGGAAGCTTTCCACGCTTCAAGTACTCCAAGAAAGGGACTCTCCAATCTGACTCTTCCTCAACAGCGCACACTGTGAGGGTCTAACTGGAAGAAGACAAGTCTGCGGGGCACAAGGCTTGACGATACTGGACAACAATCGACACCGGATTTCCAGTAGGGTCAGCCAACTCCTTAGCAAGTTTAGTTAGTGCATCCGCTCTACCA
>NW_021409369.1:0-451 GCF_001605985.2 Dendrobium catenatum | reverse complement strand
TGATCTGGGGTCAGGACTGGTCCAGGTGACCTCATATAAAAGGAGGTCAACACATAGGCACATGTAAAAGATTATGTTAGCATCTAGATTATGTTTAACATTGGGGTAATCTAACTCTCATCGCATTCATTAACACATTGCATTAAAATTTAAATAAAAAATCACATCACTTAATTCTAGCAACCAACATGTAGTGAAATATACGAAAAATCTAGCACACACAAGTAGAAGAAACTTAAATATCGATCTAGCCTAAAACTAGAATTATTTTTCCTAAAAAGGAAATTAAAATGTGTGAAGTAGGCAGTGTGACTTGGATATGTCCTATGATGGGCAATCAATTAAAGTTATCTAGAGATTTGATTAGTTGAAAGGCTTAAGATATTTTAATTTAAATTTAAATATTATTATCTTAATATCAAATTTAAAATATATTTTAAGTGTTAATTGA
>NW_021409368.1:0-201 GCF_001605985.2 Dendrobium catenatum | reverse complement strand
ATAAAACTGCAATGTACTTAAATACCAATAAGCTGGCTATAAAAAACTATGTATGTTAAACTGATGAGCAGAAAACCAACACCTTCAACACCAAAATCAGGAAGCAAGAGATGGTGACTGTATCTGTAGATCATTCCTGGCGTCAAACCATTAGAAGAAACGGTGTGCCCATCCAGGATAGAATCATAACTCGAACAGGCT
>NW_021409367.1:0-1220 GCF_001605985.2 Dendrobium catenatum | reverse complement strand
TCATTGGGTGACGGAGTGTGTTTGTGAGCCTCGGTTTGCTTTTATGCTGAATGGCAACCGCTCGCAATGGATCAAGGCGTACTCGGGCCTTCGGCAGGGATGCCCGCTATCTCCTTATCTTTTTATTCTCTGTTCGGAGCTTCTCACGAAGGCTTTCAACCAATTTGGTGCTGGCCTTGGTGTCCAAATTGTGCCTACGGGTGAGCGGGTTTCGCATCTTCTTTATGCCGACGATATCCTTGTCTTTGCTGAAGCAAGTGTTCCCAATGCAAAGCGGATTGGTGGGCTGTTATCTGATTACTGCGGGTGGACTGGGCAGAAAATCAACATTAATAAATCGGCGATCCTCTTTAACAAGAAATGCCCCAGATGGAAATGCAGGCGGATTGCGAGATTGTTGGGTTATAACATGGTGTCCTCTTTGGAGTATCTCGGTCTTCCTTTGCTTACTAGGAGGATGGTGAAGGCCGACTTTGCTAAAACTGTGAATAATGCCATGGCCAAGGTCAACATCTGGGGGAAACGTCACCTTTCCCTTGCGGGTCGTGCTACCCTCATTCGGACCTCATTGCTGGCGGTCCCTATGTACCACATGACACTTACTCTGATCCCGAAGGGTTGCTTGGAGCTGATTGAGAAGATCGGGAGACAGTTCCTGTGGGGGAAGTCCCATAGCAGTAGGGGGCTGCACTATGTGTCATGGAGCGAATTATGCAAGCCGCTGGCTTTGGGAGGGCTGGGGTTTCACTCGGCGTTGGACTGGATGGGCCCTCTTCGGGCCCGGTTAGCCCTCAACTTCATTCAGCATCCCACTGCCCTCCTCCACAGGATTTTGCGTGGCAAGTACGGGAGTAACCCGTGGACTACATGGCCTGGGCGGAATGTTTCAATTGCTTGGAAAATTATGAACGACGGCGCGAACGCTCTTCGCCCGATCATTCGGTGGAATATTGGGGATGGAAAGACTGTTAGGATCCTAAGTGATACTTGGATCATGGATCGGCGGTTGGATAGTTGGCCGGTGTTTGGTGACTTACGGCCCCTGGAAGACTGCCGTGTGAGCCACCTTCTCACTGCTGCGGGGGACTGGGATGAGAATTCTGTCCGTGAATACTTCGGTGAGGTTATGGCTATGCGGATTTTAGCCATCCCAACCGATCCTTCCGGGGGCGAGGACTTGCCGGAGCTTATTAATCAGAGGAGTGGCCGCACAATTACCT
>NW_021409366.1:0-224 GCF_001605985.2 Dendrobium catenatum | reverse complement strand
TTGAAATTATTGGTTATTCAGACTCTGATTTTGCAGGTTGTAGTGTGGATAAGAAAATCACTTCTAGAACATGTGAATTCATTGGAAATTCATTAGTTTCATGGTCTAGTAGAAAATAAAATTCAGTGGCCCTATCTACTGCAGAAGCAGAATACATTGCATTAGGAAATTGTGTGGCACAAGTACATTGGTTAAAATAATAGTTGATTGATTTAGGATTAACT
>NW_021409365.1:0-2498 GCF_001605985.2 Dendrobium catenatum | reverse complement strand
ATCTCAGACAACGGTACTGCATTCAAAAGTACAAAAAATTATAAGTTTATTGATCGGCACAAAATCGATTTGCGATATTCATCTATATACAATCCAAGAGCAAATGGCTTGTCAGAGGCCTTCAACAAAATGTTGGTGAAATTGTTGAAGAAGATTCTCACTAAGAACAAAAGAGAGTGGCATACGAAAATGCCAGAAGCTCTATGGGCCTATCGTACAACTTACAAAACACCAACGGAAGCCACTCCTTATTCATTGGTGTTCGGTGTTGAAGCCGTATTACCGTTGGAGATTGAACTACCGTCAATTCGGGTAGCAATTCATAATGATCTCACTCAAGAGCAAAACGCCCGTCTCAGAATGGAAGAGCTCGACGCACTTGATGAACTCAGGTTACAAGCCCAACAAAACCTGGAAATCTACCGAGGAAGAATGACAAAATCCTTTGATCGAATGGTGTGTCCTCGGATATTTCAAGAAGGGGAATTGGTCATGGTGCTGAGAAGACTAATCATCCCGCACCGAAGAATCGGTGGCAAATTTGTATCAAATTGGGAAGGCCCATTCGTCATTGAGAAGGTGTACCAAGGAGGAGCATATCAATTGATCGATCTGAACGGTCAAAGACCCATGCCACCTATCAACGGTCGGCATCTAAAGAAGTATCATGCATGAAAATTACATGACTAATGTATTTTGTGATAAACAAAGTTTTATGTACATAGTTATCAGAGCATACATATATTTATATTTTGAAATTCTCTTGTATAGCAAGAACGCATTTCAAAATCCCTGTATAGCAAGAATGCATTTCAAAATCCCCCATCAGACTGGGGGCATTTTAAATATTTATTTGGGTCAACATCGCGCTGCGTGCCGAGATCCCCAAATAAATATTTAAAATCTCAAAGATACAAAGCCTATCCAAAATGTCCCTATGAGACAGGGGGCATTTTAAATATTCATTTGGGTCGACATCGTACTATACGCCGAGATCCCCAAATGAATATTTAAAATTTTATATTCCAAATTTATTCCATTCTAGAATGTCCTTGCGAGACAGGGGGCATTTTAAATATTTATTCGGGTCGATATCGTGCTGCATGCCGAGATCCCCGAATAAATATTTAAAATTATCAATTCGAATATTCTTTTGTGCTAAAAAATATACATACTTCTTTTTCAAAATCTATGCAGATGATCTTTCAAAAGATAGAGACAACACCTTCTACAACAAACCAAGACTCAAAAGTCAAGAAATAAACTTTTGTGGCTACACACTACTACAAAATTGAGCCGAAGAAGCTTGAAGTCTTTCGACAGCCTGAAGCTTAAGGTTCGAATGGGTGTAAAAGGTCGGATCCAACACGCCCACATATGGCCGGATTGCTGGCAGCTCCGTCTACTCAATAAGTCATAAGAAAGGCCGTAGTAGCGGAACCCCCACTTCGTCAACCCGTTAGTAGGGACTGTAGGAAGCAAGAAGGCAAATTTGACTCGACAGTTCAAGTGATCGTAGTCTACAAAGTTCTCCAAAATGACCAGAGAAGCGAAGTTCCAATGGAAGGATAAGTCTCGAGCAACTACTGAATGTTCATAGGCTCCAAAATCTAAAACCACGAAGGATGACTCCAAATCTGTAAAATTCAGTAAAATCTGCATTGGGAAGCGCATTCCCATAGCTCAAGTATGAAGCCTGAATGGCTGTAAGAGGTCGGATCCAACAAGCCCAAATATGGTCGGATCGCTGGCAGCTCCGTCTACTCAACAAGCCATAAGAAAGGCCGCAGTAGAGGAACCCCCAACTCAGCAACCAGAGGACGAAGAGCTATCAAATTCTAGCTCACCCGATCCGATGAACTCAAGTGACTCAGATTAAAGTCTTCTCAAGTGGTTAAGGATCAAGATACTACCAACGTTCAGTACTATCAACTGAATCCAGAACCTACAAATCCTTCAACAAATCCGTAAAGCACAAAGCGAGGATCGAAGGAATTTTTCTTCAACAAGTCCGTCAAAGCATAAAGCAAAGGACCGAAGAAAATTATCCCAAAAGTTCACAAAAAGCCATAGGTTAAACTAAGAGGATTCTGTCATCAACAAGTCCGTTATGCATAAAGCTCTGGACCGATGACTTTTCGCCGCCGATCTAATACAAACCTGAGGGTTTAGGTCACTAGCATCTACTCCTTCATTAAGCCCTCCAAAGCTAGAAGCATTGGGCCGAAGGTACAAAAACTACCTGACAAGTCAACAAAGATAAATCAGGCGATTCTCCATCATTATCCGCAGCACAAAGCACCGGGCAGAAATCAGTATCTCAACCATCTATGGATACATTTAAAAGAGTCAAGAAGAAAGAGAATCTTAGTGTGACATTCGAATAAGTTTCTGGAGATCCACTAAAAGAGAATCTTAGTGTGAGATCCAAGCAAATTTTGAAGATCCACTAAATGAAAATCCTAGTGTGACATCTAAAATAAATATCTAGAGATCCA
>NW_021409364.1:0-881 GCF_001605985.2 Dendrobium catenatum | reverse complement strand
ATTATAACATCTCCTCAACAAATAGATATTAAATATTACACGACCTAGTCTTAAAATGCATGATAATACACTGATTAAAACACCTAATATATGCTTAGTTTTTGATGATATGACCATCTAATCAAAGTTTGATGTTTTAATTAGAAATGAGGTAAGTGTGTAAAAGTTTATTAACCAAATGATATTTTTTAATTTAAATCATTAATGGCTTGAATGATTTGTTAACATATTTTATGATTAAGTGTTTGATTATTTAGGGTTATAAAAAATCCAAGAGTGATTAGCATAAAGTACCCTAAGGTAGTCCTTTTCTCATCACAAAGTCTTCCAAATTATGTTATAAATAGATTTTGATATTCTAAATAATAGAGAGATGAGGGAAACCATTTATAGGCCCTAAATTCTAGGTTTAAGGGCTGGGATGTGTAATAAGATGCTAATAGAGAATCCACTTTACATTCCAATAAGATCCAAAACTTGTGGGTGTAGGATCTACAATAGGGGGATGAGAGGGAAAATATTACTAAAGTCTCTAACCATGATGAAGAAGGCAATTAGAGATTTTAAAAGACCATAAAAATGAGCATATTTTACTCTTATGGTGGACTATGTCATCCTAAGGTTATAAGGTCTAATTATATAGGCTCTCCATCTTAAAGGTGGAATGCCACATCATTGTTCCGTTATTATGTAAACCAAAGCTAATGAAATATTAAATAAACCTAGAAGCATCTAAGGCTACTTAGGACATGCCACTAATTAGTCAAATAGAATAAACTAAGACATACAACTATAAAAGCTATCACTACGGGAAAACACGTGATTACCGTCGGAATTTCTGGCAGATTTTTTTGCGCCGGCATTGTCGGCGCAGGTTCCGG
>NW_021409363.1:0-1173 GCF_001605985.2 Dendrobium catenatum | reverse complement strand
TTTAATTCAACTGTTGTCTGAGTTTAGGGATTGCTTTACCTAGACATACGACGAAACGCCAGGTTTACCCGCTGAGGTAGCGATTCATAAACTTGGAGTTCGGCACGATGTCATTCCTGTCAAATAAGCTCCTCGACGCATGCACTTGGAAATCGAGAAACAAGTCATATCCGAAGTTAAAAAATTGGCCGAAGCTGGGTTTATTCGAGATGAACAATACCCCTCTTGGGTAGCCAGCGTTGTGCCGGTTCGAAAGAAAAACGGTCAAATTCGGATTTGCGTCGATTATAGGGATCTGAATAAGACATGTCCTAAGGATAAGTTCCCTCTACAAATACCAGAACTCATAGTGGACATTGCCTCCTCACATGCCATTTTCTCAATCATAGATGGCTCGTCGGGTTATAACCAAATCAATATGGCCAAAGAAGATGAGAGAAATACTGCGTTCAGAACCCCTATTGGAATCTTTTGTTACAAGGTGATGCCATTTGGCTTAAGGAATGCTGGGGCAACCTACTAGTGGGGCCATTACTCGCATCTTTGAGGAGTTAATTCATAATCAAGTTGAGTGCTATATTGATGATTTAGTTGTCAAGAGCAAGGTCAAAGAGGCTCACTTGTATGACTTAAGAGTTGTGTTTGAGCGGTTGCGCCGCTACGATTTGAAAATGAACCCCTTGAAGTGTGCCTTTGGCGTCACCTCAGGGAAATTCTTAGGATTCGTAGTGAGGCATCGCGGAATTGAGATTGACCCTGCTAAAATTGAAGCCATCTTAGATATGCCATCTCCTAAAAGCCTTACCTAGTTAAGGTCTCTACAAGGTAGATTGGCGCATATAAGGAGGTTTATTTCTAATCTTTCCGGGAGATGTCAATCCTTTTTCGTCCTTGCAAAAAAAGACACTAAATTCGTATGGGACGAGAAGTGCCAAAATGCTTTCGATAACATTAAACAATACCTTTCTAATCCACCAGTTTTTGCAGCCCCAATTTTGGGAAAGCCGTTAATTCTCTATACTGCAGCCTTAGATGAGTCTTTAGGCGCCCTGCTGGCTCAAGTCAACGACGAAGGGAAGGAGAATGCTCTCTATTACCTTAGTCGAAGACTTCTTCCTACAGAAATTCGATACCTTTAATAGAGAAGCATTGTCTTGCTTTAGTTTTTGCAGC
>NW_021409362.1:0-209 GCF_001605985.2 Dendrobium catenatum | reverse complement strand
TATCCATTTTTGTACCAATATTTAAGAACAAAAGGGCCGTTTAAGATTACGTTAATATAAATAAATTGACTTATAAATAGTATGATGAAGTTGTGTAAAAAAAGGGAATGTGAGCTCTAGAAAAATTGCACTAGTTTTGGAAAAGTTATATGATTTTATGTTGGGAAGATCTATTAAAAAAAAAAATCTATTAAGAAAATTAATGAAAA
>NW_021409361.1:0-252 GCF_001605985.2 Dendrobium catenatum | reverse complement strand
CCGGACCGGCCGATTCAACCGATTGAACTGGGAACCGGCCTACCAGCCTGCTCGGTCTGTGTATAAAACAGAAATAAAATTTGACCGTATGAGAATCGCTCGAACTGGTGCCAGTTTTGCAAAACCGGGCCGTTTAAGTCCATATAAATTTGAATCGGTTCGGCTCATATTTAATCAAATGAAATAATATAATAAATTTATATTTAAATATTTCACTTAATAAATTAATTTAAATTTTAGTTAAATAAGAAT
>NW_021409360.1:0-457 GCF_001605985.2 Dendrobium catenatum | reverse complement strand
AAATAGTACTGTATGATTGTAACGGATAATTTGAAAACTTCAGGGATTTTTGAGCCCGTTTTATGTGTAAAAATTGTTATGTTTTGAGAGAGAGACAAGAGAAGGAAAACGTGATTAGAGAGAAAAATCCTTGGGAGAGAGCTCTTGAGAAGTTTTGAGGGGTTGAGAGAGGAAGGAGAAGGTGAGCTTGGTGAGGGAGAAGAGGTGTGAGGGAGATCACACGGTTGCTCCGGTCTTGCTGCATATTGCTCCTCCTATGGCCCGAGAAGAACTTGAGGGACGCTCTCTAGGGGAGAGACTCTTCTACATCCGTGACCTCAAGGTACTCTACCTTCTCCAGAAGGGAGAAAAATGAGAAGGTTCTCTATCGTCACCAGGAGGGTGAAAGGGAGAATTGTAAGGGCATCTCCGCCTTGCAGAGGGGGCAAAATGAGAGATATAGTTTGTAGTGAAATTC
>NW_021409359.1:0-239 GCF_001605985.2 Dendrobium catenatum | reverse complement strand
AGTTGGTCGGGCAAATACTGAGTCACCCCAACCCATTGTTCTGAGATGAGCAGGAGGGGCGGGATCTTTTCACCTTCTATCCTGCTGTTTGAAATGAACAGACATGAAGCTGGTTTGACTTGGTAGAGAGGGCCTGACAGAGCACCTGGCAGGAACTCCTTGCCACCCTTTTCCCTGAGTGTCTTGTTCCGGTTAGGCAGATATCAGGTCTCGTGATTCCTTTGTTTGCTGACCCGATT
>NW_021409358.1:0-201 GCF_001605985.2 Dendrobium catenatum | reverse complement strand
GGGCAATCTTCAATAAAGATGAACCACAAAAAGCACAAGTTATTAGTGACTCGGAGGAGGAACATGAACCTACACCTGCACCTGCACCTGCACCTGCTAGTGAACCAAATTATCAGGATTTTGTTAAGAGATTTGATCCCTTAGGGTCCATCAGAGTGATTCATGTACTTGGTTATGTTTTTCTTTAGTTGACGTGTTTTG
>NW_021409357.1:0-313 GCF_001605985.2 Dendrobium catenatum | reverse complement strand
CAAACAAGATCCAGACTGCTGTCCAGAGAAGATTCAATCAAAGAAAGTGATTATCCAATTTGGGAGATCTTTCCAAGTGCTGTCACAAAGCTCCAAGACCAAAATTTGGGTGAACTCTTCCCCTTATTTCTTATTTTCCTAGTCATTCTCAGTTGTGGAACTAATTAATTCAGTGAGTTCATCATCATCCTCCCCGCTAAAGCTTAGTATCTTAAGAAATGAGAGAGGGACTTGCCTTCATAGTGACTATTTTCATTGTTAGTTTAGGGATTTATTGTTGAACACCTCCCATGTATGAAACATTAGATTAACT
>NW_021409356.1:0-252 GCF_001605985.2 Dendrobium catenatum | reverse complement strand
GAGAGAGAGAGAGAGAGAGAGAGAGAGAATTGCCATGCGAGTGAAATATGGAATCTAGTGTAAGATTAGTTTCCTTCGTCAGGAATATATATGTGGGCTCCGAAAATTCGGCCCCGGCCTCCCCGCCGGCTTTTCTCTTTTTATTCGACGAGGGAGTTTTAACTGAATACGTTCCGAGGTAAATTTTGGAAGGCAGATGAGTTTGTAGATAAGAAACTACCCAGAGATTTCGCCCACATTTTGCGAGGACTT
>NW_021409355.1:0-250 GCF_001605985.2 Dendrobium catenatum | reverse complement strand
GAAAGAGTGAGCGAGAGAGAGAGAGAGAGAGAGAGAGTTGAACTTGCATTTGCATTAATGAAAAGGGAACATAAAACAGTTACAGTAAAATCCTAGTGTCTATCACTATCAACCCTTAGAAAAAACAACAGGGTTGGGGGGAAATCGATAGCATTAACATCCCAATACAAAAAATTCCCATTTAAAGCCATATTGGCACAAAAGTCAGCAGGCCGATTACTGTTCCTCGGAATGTGCCTGAAAAGCACCT
>NW_021409354.1:0-253 GCF_001605985.2 Dendrobium catenatum | reverse complement strand
AACATTATTTTTCCCTTTATTTTAGCCATGTATGAGCTTGGCCACCTATAAAAAAATTATGTGAGCAATCAGATCATTTTAATCCAAAGGGTAGTCTATTGCCGTTCACATCAATTCACAAATTGCATACTTAAATAAACACAAAATCAATGAATTTTTAATTAGCATGCAATGAAAGTTACTAAAATACTTGGCACACAACAATAGAAAAGTAGTCACAAGCCTATCATGAAGTTAGAGTCTATTGTCGTAG
>NW_021409353.1:0-863 GCF_001605985.2 Dendrobium catenatum | reverse complement strand
ATTACAAATGAGGCCCTTCCTTGGGAGAAGGCCTTGTATTGATGTAGCAAATGTACATTATATAGATTGCATTACATAGGAGTTACATATACATGTTTGTTTGGTCGGAAGGACTGTAGTTGGCAAGAGATCGGGGTCAGAAAGACCGTTGTCTATTAATGGAGGTCAGAAGGACCATAGTAGGCGACGGAGGTCGGGAAGACCGAAGTCGGCAGGAGACTGGGGTCTGAAAGACCGTTGTCTGGTGACGGAGGTCGGAAAGACCGTAGTCGGCAGGAGACTGGGGTCTGAAAGACCGTTGTCTGGTGATGGAGGTCGGAAAGACCGTAGTCGGCAGGAGACTAGGGTCTGAAAGACTGTTGTCTGGTGATGGAGGTAGGAGTGACCATAGTAGGCGACGGAGGTCGGGAGGACCGTAGTCGGCAGAAGACCGGGGTCAAAAAGACCGTCGTAGTTGGGCGGTACTTTAGTAGAACTCTGGCCGTCAGGTAGTGGCCCAGCAGAAGTCCAAGCCTCAGGTGGTGTTCCGACAAAGCAACAACGTCAGGTTCTAGTCCGGTGGAGGAAAGGGCCTTTGTCAAAGGTGAGGGCCTCTGGCGAGGGTGAAGGCCTCTTGAGAAGGTGAGGGTCTCAGATGAAGACGTCATGCCTGAAAGTCGGGCCTTGAGCAGAACGTTGGGCCTGGATGTCAGGACTTCAGTAGCAGGTCGGGCCTGAACGTTGGGCCTTGAAATGGTGGGGAGGCGAAACTCCGGCGGTGTTCCGTCAAGACTCCGGCGGTGGTCCGGCGAGGCTCCCGTGGTGGTCCGACGAGGTTCCGGCGGTTGTCGAGGAGGAGCTTCTTCCTTCTCCTCTTCCTTCTC
>NW_021409352.1:0-312 GCF_001605985.2 Dendrobium catenatum | reverse complement strand
ATTCCCTTAAGTAATCTTCCGATCGGCCCGGCCGATCGCCAGATCGTCCCGGGACGATCCCACCAAATCGATCGTCCTGGATGGCTCTCAGGGCTATGATCCGGCTGATATTTTGAACAGTGCCAATCGGCCTGGCCGATGTCTCGATCGGCCTGGACGATGCCTACAGGAAAACACCTGGAACCATTCTGGGCAATTTCTGGAGCAACTTTTCACCTGATCGATCGTCCTGGACGATCCTGGAGCAAATCTTGATATTACAATCTCCCCAACTAAGAAAAATGTCGTCCTCGACATTATCCAATCCAAACT
>NW_021409351.1:0-424 GCF_001605985.2 Dendrobium catenatum | reverse complement strand
ATGTCTCTGAAGTTCAACATGATCAACGGCTCAGCTCCGGCGTCATACTACTGGGGTAGAAGGAACTTCAGGCTTATCGTAGAGAGGCAAAGATGACGAATTTGGCAATGGATATTCAAATCCTTGGAAGCTAAACTTGATCATAGGTGTGGTTCTTGAAAGAAGAGAGCAGACACCACCTTCTGTTTCAGAACCATAAAACTCAAAAGAACCCCACCAAGCTTGCAAATGTCTTGACAGATTTCTCCTGGGAATGAAATTGTTCTAATCCGAGGCCTTTTCTGCAAACAACACTCTTCATGCGATCTCTTCTTCCTCTGCCTTAACGTTCGTGGGAATCAGCCGGAACTTTACTTCACTGCTAGCTCTCCCGATCAAGAAGCCCACGCTAGTCCTGCATTTCTTGCGATCAAGACCGGACTCC
>NW_021409350.1:0-543 GCF_001605985.2 Dendrobium catenatum | reverse complement strand
GAGGGAGAGCGAGAGAGAGACGGAGAGAGAGAGAGAGAGGGAGAGAGAGGGCTGAACTTATCTTTTTGCCCAGTTTGGTTTCCGAGGAGCAAGCAGCTTTTGTGCCTGGGAGATCAATCTCGGATCTTTGCTTACTGGGGCAAGAGGTTATGAATAAATTCAAAGTGTCTAAAGCCAATAAGGGGTGGCTGGCTATGAAGGTGGACATGGAGCAGGCCTACGACAAAATGAGCTGGAGAACACTCGAGATGGTTATGCTGCGGATGGGCTTTCCTGCCCGATTCCGCTCGTGGGTGTTGAGCTGTGTGGTTGCGCCTAGATTCTCCATTCTGATCAATGGGCAGTTATCCGATTGGATCACGGCTGGATGTGGATTCCGGCAGGGGTGTCCGCTCTCCCCCTATCTGTTTATTTTATGCTCTGAGCTCCTTTCACAGCACATCCATCAAAGTTTCCCAGAGCTTGGTGTACAAATTGGGACGGGAGGCCCCTCCGTCTCGCACCTCCTTTATGCTGACGATATTTTGATTTTTGCAGGTGCCA
>NW_021409349.1:0-257 GCF_001605985.2 Dendrobium catenatum | reverse complement strand
ATATTTTTCAAAATATGTTTTCAAAATTCCACCAACACATGTTTCGGCATATATTTGTCCGCCGGTTTAAGTCGCATCGATAATTTCTTTCCGGCGCATAATTTACGCCGGAAAGTTCTCCGGCGCAGTTTCCGACGCATTACCGTTGAAAAAATGGATAGTTGTCGACGTTAAAAAACGTCTTAATTCCGGCGCCATATGCGCCGGACCTTACCGGCGAATAAAACGCCGCAAAGTGTGACGTAGAAACCCCACGA
>NW_021409348.1:0-298 GCF_001605985.2 Dendrobium catenatum | reverse complement strand
GAAACTTTCCTAAAATAAGTTTCTTAAATTAGGAAAGCAATTTCAAATTTAATTTTTGTTTTCAAATTTGAAATTAAATCTTCCCAAAGTAAGAAGAATTATCTATGGAAAGGAATCAAGAGGTGGTGGCGTTTGGTTGGGGGGGCGTTTGGTGGGGGGGGGGGGGATCCCAAAGGGAAGCAATGAGGCTGGCGGTTTGGGTGGGGAAACCGTGGATGATGTGAAGGGGGAGAGGGGTCGGGTGGTGGGTGGAGACAACGGAAGCGACTAAGGGAAAGTGACGAGAGAAGACGAAAGA
>NW_021409347.1:0-210 GCF_001605985.2 Dendrobium catenatum | reverse complement strand
GAGGAGGCTCTGGAGATCCAAAACGAATTGAGAACTCGCTCTGGGAGGCTAGGGTTAGTGAGAGAAGGTGTTTTGATCCATGCTTCAAAAGTCACCTTTTTTCCCTATTCAAGCGGCCTGGGCTGGATTGGATGGCTGGGATCGACTCCTGGACTCTCCAGATGATGCCACCTGTCCCTGGGAAAGCTGGAAGGCTGCGGCAAGGGCTGG
>NW_021409346.1:0-1019 GCF_001605985.2 Dendrobium catenatum | reverse complement strand
GTATCGTTATGTAAAAAAAATTTTTGTAGTTTATAATCACATTTTTCAAGAGTGTAATTATAGAAGTTTTAGCTAATATATTTATGATTAAATATGACTCATTTAGCCACATTTTTTTTATGAGAAAGAAGATATTTTTAGTTAGCCGTAAAATCAGTAATCGTATTAATTTTCCAATGGTGAACTATAACACAAAAGAATGTGAATAAAGATATTATATGTTAAATTGCATGAAAAAGATAAGTATTAACAAAAATATTTGTCAGTAATCCAAATTTTTTTAAAGATTTTTGGTGATAATTATGTCTATATTTTACTAAATATAAAGCGGATTTTATCCATAAAAAGTTTAAATAAGTCACCTAGCCTAACTTACCCATCATGTTCACAATTTAATCCCTTATTTTATGAATTATTTTGGGGTGAGATTGAAAGGGACGGTGCAAGCATGGGTGGATTCTCCTTGTAGTCAGGGTGAGCTATTATTCTGTGCAAACATCGGGTGGTTCTCCCGTCCGATTAAGTGCTCGGTACCGAGCTCTCTTATCGAGCTCGGTATCGAGTGCGGTATATTTTTTAGGTGAGATTGCACATTTTTAGTCATCTCTGGACGCCCTATGAACTCCGCACAGAATAATAAATATGTAGGAAAAATTATTAGGTGCGGAGTGCGGACGGGGTGAGAACCGTCTGCACAGACACAGGGTACCAAGCAGTACCCAGTGGTACCGAGCGCGCTTTTATACTAGTGTGCGGACGGTTCTCCCGTCCGCACTCCGTACCTAATAATTTTGGAATATGTAGTCATGGTGGGGGAAGTGAATTAGAGGTTACTATGGCTAGCCATGAATCTTCGTGACATTTTTTATTACAACATTCCCAATGCATGTGTGCATTCTACATCATATATTTATATTATGATACAAAAATATGTGCAGATAAAATCATGAAATAATTATATATGAACTACGAACTCATTAATTATATGTGGTTCATGCTTCCTAGCATTTATTATTTAT
>NW_021409345.1:0-718 GCF_001605985.2 Dendrobium catenatum | reverse complement strand
TTATAATCCTGTTATGACTACAACTGATCATATCTAAGGGGACGGCATTGATTACATGCTATATCAAACTAGAGCTTCTTCCCTAAGAAACTATGTACTGAGCATATGATATTACATAGAATTGTTGGAAACATAAACTCTCATTTTTATGGTAAAATTTCATTTGTAGATTTTATCTTTATAGACTTGTATATAACACAACCCAAACTCAAATCAAACACAATTCAAACTCAAATCAAACACAACTCAAACAAACTCCACAAATTCCCATGCAAAACTTCCTATAACCATAACCGAAACTCTCCAACAAAACAAACTAATCTCCGAGCTCTACGAAGTTCTCATGTACGAGCCCCTGCAAACAAACAAATAAAGATCAGCGCATTGCAAATAAATTGAATCAATACAAAAAAAAATAATAAATCTAACTACTGCAAGTAAAACAAAGTACTAAAAAGCAGTAAAAATTAAGTACGAAAAAGTTAGTAGTGTAATAGTGCTAAAAAATAGGAAGAGTGCTGAACTGCTGTAGTAAGAAAAAGGCTACAAGTACTGAACGACCAAAAAACACTAATGCAGTGTCAAAACTTCAAGATGTCAAAATCATGAACTAAAACTAATTTACAACCCCTTTCAATTTCTCTAAATAACAAATCTCCAAATAATCAAACTCAAAATTAATGGGCAGCCTGATTTATAAAAATCAGGTTGTAAGACC
>NW_021409344.1:0-335 GCF_001605985.2 Dendrobium catenatum | reverse complement strand
AATAGCATTGATGACATTGACATATATATTAATATCACTGATAGTATTGGATGCATTGATAATACATAAATAGATGATGTATATGAATAGATAAGATAGATTCCTTTAGGGATTTATGAATGATTTCTGCACCATTTTTTTACTGATATATTGAATTTTTAGATTCATTATAATGATTATTTATTTTTTATTATTGATCATTCGAGTTTTATCAATAACATTTGTGCATTACATTGACTGCTATTGATTATATTAAACAGAGCATATAATATTAGTTTTTTATTACTTGCATTGATATCTTTAGTGAGTTTTATATTACTGTTAGGCTTTTGAGC
>NW_021409343.1:0-559 GCF_001605985.2 Dendrobium catenatum | reverse complement strand
AAACTGAAGCTAAGTTTCATATAATTGATTCGGTGACATCCTTTAATGCCCTTTTAGGTAGACCTTGGATTAATGAATATAGAATGGTTCAATCTACCCTTCACCAATGCATCAAGTACCAACGAGATGGCATTGAACACGTGATTAAGAGTGATCTGCAACCATTTTTTATTCAAGAAATCGAGATCTACGAATATGCTACATATTTTGTTCCAAAAGGGTCCTCGTCCCGCTCTAAGTTAGAGATAAAAATTGAGGAGAAATTGGTTGAACAAAAGTCCAATCAAGAGAAAGAAAAAGAAAAAAATTATTGATCAAGAAATGATACAATTAAGTAGTGAAGATGACTCTGACATCGTTATCCTTAGGCCTCCAAACACATTACCTCAAAGAGGTGGGAGGATGGCCTTAAGGGCACGAGTTCGAGGCCGTGTTTCATCAGAGAGGAGAAAAACACATGTTTATATTGATTTGGAGACAGATTCCGACGTTGAGTCTAAGGACCAAGGTGCTGCCTTCTCTCTCGATTATAAAAATATAAATGCTTCTCCAAAATTTG
>NW_021409342.1:0-254 GCF_001605985.2 Dendrobium catenatum | reverse complement strand
AGTAGTCCAAGAGAATCAATAGTGTTTGTCAATCATCTAAACACAGGTCATGAAAATAGGTTTGCAACAAAGATCACCGTTGGTGAGGTTTGAGTGGTGGATCTGTACTAGGAAGATATAGAGGGTGACATGGGGAGCTCAAACAAATGAAGGCTTGGCTTAGGGAGGCCTTGGGCAAGATGATTCAAGATCCAAAAGAAAACACTTTTCTAATGAGCGATTAGGCCTTTATTTATAGCCCCAACCTTAGGATG
>NW_021409341.1:0-205 GCF_001605985.2 Dendrobium catenatum | reverse complement strand
TATAAGTTCGATTTGAACATTTTTGTAGTTTACAATATTAATTTTCATGTTTGCACCGATTAATGTTATAATTTTGCAGAATGCTAGAATCATGAATATATTTTTGGACTGTAAAATTCAACGTCCAAAAATAGGGGGGCAACTGATACGCCCTCAAAAATTGCCTTGATCAAGCACGAATATCGAGGCATATTCAAGTTGAAAA
>NW_021409340.1:0-330 GCF_001605985.2 Dendrobium catenatum | reverse complement strand
TCTAAATATCTTAAGGACATCCACAAAAAGTATGAAATGGACAATACTAAACCTGTTAGTACACCAATGAGTTCCTCAGTTCAGTTGGATAAGGACCCTAAGGGAAAATCTGTTCATCAAAATAAATTTAAAGGGATAATTGGATCTTTACTTTACTTGACTGCTAGCCGACCCGAAATCATGTTTAGTGTTTGTTTATGTGCTAGATTTCAATCAGATCCAAAAGAATCACATTTGACAACAGTGAAAATAATTTTAAGATATCTGTTAAGAACTCAAAACTTAGGAATTTAGTATCCTAAGTTTAGCACTTCCTTTGAAATAATTGGT
>NW_021409339.1:0-235 GCF_001605985.2 Dendrobium catenatum | reverse complement strand
ATTATTAAATTATAACGATTTAATGTGAGGGAAATACATTTTATAAGCTTATAGATTATCTATATTCTCACATTCCCACCTTAAAATTTTATTTTTAACTTATAAAGAATAATTGTAATCATTCATAATGCTTTATAATAAAATTTTATCCTATTAATTATATATATTTGTATTTAAAATTCCTATATTTTTTATATCCCTAAATTCATTATTTTTTATACATAAAGCCTCTCAT
>NW_021409338.1:0-687 GCF_001605985.2 Dendrobium catenatum | reverse complement strand
AATTCCTTCCATCTATCATATATTCATATCGCAGAGAGAACAACTTGATGTGTGTCAATCAGCCACGGCAGGTATGAAAGTCGCAGCCATAGCGGAATAAAAATGCCATTAAAAAATCAGTTAAGTCTTTAATAAAATAAAATAGCCTCATCTTTAGAAGAAAGTCCGGATAATTAAATTTCTTTAAGAAAATTAATTTCAAGCAATTTCATCTTATTTTGGTGGATATATAATTACATTTTGAAAAGTGATGGCACAAATTTAAGGATTTTGAAATTGAGATACGGAAATTTATTTGAAGAACAAAAATTTATAAAGCTTGAATTTAATGAATTTTTTTTCATATTAAAATTTCATTTTTTTTTTCACTCTTTAAAATTATAATCAAATCACTATGCTCAAAATCATTATTCTTGTTTAAATAATATTATTTTTGTACATTTATATATGTTTTTTTTTTAAGATATATAAAAATAAAGTGAACTCGTACCTCGTGATTTACACAAGGAGAACTCGCTCAAGATTATCAGTGTAGCATCAACTATCTCTAAGATTAGGTGATTAATTTAATTTTGTATGCATGTTTGCCCAAATCTAATTTAGGCATGAAATATTGACTATGTTGTACATAAATGATCTCAAATTGATTTGGATAGAAATGGGATATAGAAAATCATACATAGAGAA
>NW_021409337.1:0-266 GCF_001605985.2 Dendrobium catenatum | reverse complement strand
GCTAGAGTTTATTTGAATTTGTCCACCCCAACAGACTATTGCGGAGGGTGGAGGGATTTTGCTTTAAATTTTTGATGAATTTATTTCAATTTTTAAATATTTTTAGAATTTTGGGATTTCGAGATTTTTTTGGATTTTGTGGAGTTTTGGGTATTTGGGTGGAATTTGAAAGTGTTTGGAATAGACCCCTCCGGTTGAGATCTTCAATCAACACGGCCATCATCGGGGTGTTTGGGGTTATTTCCATTTAAAGCTTGAACCCTGTC
>NW_021409336.1:0-270 GCF_001605985.2 Dendrobium catenatum | reverse complement strand
TTGTCATTTTCAACTGACGAACGAGCAATTCTCTATAAGAAAATAGTGAAATCATACTAGGATATATGCACAAAACCTTTCCATGAATTTGAAGATAAACTAAGTAAAAATATTGAGCAACTAGTTGAAAGAATGCAAGTAATTGATGCTAAGCTCAACCATTGCATTGCTCACTGCCTGCAACCATTTTATCCTGAGTAACTGTAGGGAACTCGTTCAATATGAATTAGGATGTTGTTGGTGGAATTTTGAAAACATATTTTAAAAATA
>NW_021409335.1:0-654 GCF_001605985.2 Dendrobium catenatum | reverse complement strand
TATATAAACTAGTTCATAGTATGTATAAAGCTTGTATAAACTTGTACATAATATATATAATGCTTATAAATAACATCTATAATAGTTTTATAAACTTGTATATAGTGTGTATAATGCTTGTATATAGTATATACAAACTTTTATATAATTTTTATAATGCTTATATATAGTGTTTACAAAAATATATATAGTGTATATCATGCTCGTACATAATATGAATAAACTTGTATATAGTGTGGATAAATTTATACATTATGTATATAAACTTGTACATAATGTGTATAATACTTGTACATAGTATGTACAAATTTATATTTAGTTTGTAAAATACTTGTATATAGAATGTATAAACTTGTATAATTCGTATATAATGCTTGTACATAGGATTTACAAACTTATACATAGTGTGTATAATACTTGTACATATCATGTACATAGTGTTTATAATGCTTATATATAGCGTGTATAAACTTATACATAGTGTACATAATTCTTATTTATAGTGTGTAAAATACTTGTACATATTAGGTATAAACTTGTACATAGTGAGTATAATCTTTATATAGAACATGTAAAACTTGTACATAATGTATATAAAACTTATACATAGAGTTTATAATGCTTATATATAGTGTGTACAAACTAATACATAAT
>NW_021409334.1:0-480 GCF_001605985.2 Dendrobium catenatum | reverse complement strand
ATATAATGTGTACTATAGAATGATTTGAAATTATGGAAAATAAAGATAAAATGATTTAGGCTTCGTTTGGGATGGCTTTCTTATTGCTTCTTAAAGCAGCTTCCTAGTACAAAAATTAAAATTTTTATATTAAAAAGCTGCTTTAAAAAGCAAAAAGAAAGTCATCCCGAACAAAATCTTAATATAGAAGTTCTTACATGATGGGAATATTCACTAATTGTGGATGCAATGTACCCACCCACATAAATTAGATAAGACATTGAAAAAGTGAAAGTAAAAGGAAGTATCTTAATTAGTATAATGTAGATGGTAACTCATATAATGTATTATTTATAAAAAGAGAAAGATATTATATGATTTCTAATTACTCATAATATTTTTGAATGTTCAAATTCTTTTGTAATATTATCTTTAACTGATAAATAAAATTTTTATTGTTTTATGATAAGCATTATATTATTATAATATTTTTTAATGGTC
>NW_021409333.1:0-280 GCF_001605985.2 Dendrobium catenatum | reverse complement strand
TCCACAAGCTCAGAGAAGTCAGTGATCTGAAATGGTATCAGGGGTTGCCTCAAGGTATCTCGTAATCCCCTCAGAAATCTGTAACACCTCTCAGTAGAAGTGCTAACCAGCTGCGGAGCGTACCTGGCTAATGCAGTAAACTCAGCCTCATACTGCATCACCGTCTTGCTCCCCTGAACAAGTCTCAAAAAAGTCTCCTACATCTGCTGTCGTGCAGAAGGGGGAATGAACCAATCTCGGAACACTTCAGTGAACTCTTCCCAAGTGATCAAAGAGTTCA
>NW_021409332.1:0-234 GCF_001605985.2 Dendrobium catenatum | reverse complement strand
TATCAAATATCCTAATATAATTTAGGTTTCATATTAGGCTTTATTTGATAAGAAATTATTTGTGAAGACACCAGACCGTTCGGAGGTGAATCAGATTGCACCATATCACCAAATACACAGTGGCAGTTCTTAATAAAAAAAAAAAGACAAGGCACATCCTAATTCACCCCCGGACAGCATCCGTATCTACACATAATAATTTTACTCATTTGGGAAGTTTTCTTAATGCTTCTT
>NW_021409331.1:0-225 GCF_001605985.2 Dendrobium catenatum | reverse complement strand
AGAAAACTTTAGCCAATAATAGACTTAGGATATATCAAAACCTCACAGCTTATTGTACACACTTAGATTTGTTTGTTAGGATAACCGACTTTAGCTTTAGGTTAGGCCGGTGTTTATTTCCTTACTGCACTGTGATGAGCTTTCTTGATTTTCACTGCATGTTGGTTGTAAAATTACTGGTATGTTTATTTATTTAATTTTACTGCACTCTGTGATGTGATTTGT
>NW_021409330.1:0-228 GCF_001605985.2 Dendrobium catenatum | reverse complement strand
ATAATGATATAAGGAGTGGACCCCGCACACAGCAACTCCTACCTATCTACAGCCATCGGAAGCATCTTTTGGAAATTAAGGGGTAATTTACTTAATTTAATATATTATTGATTACTAATACTAATGATTTATTTTAACAGAAAAATTTTATAGTAATTAAATTGTGTAAAACCTGAATTCCCTGGTGTTACAACCTTGTAGACCGGGGTTGAATGTTTGTCTAAGGGG
>NW_021409329.1:0-4048 GCF_001605985.2 Dendrobium catenatum | reverse complement strand
CTGAGCCCAAATGAGTCCAAATCAAGGACCTAAAGCGTTGTTAGAAAGTTCGAACCACAATTTGGGTTACCAAACGGTCTCTGATTTTGGCGAGCTTATAGTCGAATCGAACGGCTCGACAAGACGAATCCAACGAGCCCAAGATCGCCGGATTCCGACATCACTAAGGCCTGCAAATGGCTGACGAACGGTGTATGATCAAAGGATTCAATATCAACCGTCCATTCAACCACTCCCTGTTCGCCCCTGATCTCACATATATTTACAAGCCATGTCATTCCATAAAAACTATAAATAGAGTCATCATTCTTCACAAGAGGGACTCAAGTGAAGAGAGAGAAGAAGAATGAAAGAATAAGAAAAAGGGGAAAGGGAGAATCCTCTCCTCCTCGACCATCGCCGGAGTTCGTCCTGCCGCCCGAACACGCCGGGATTCTGCGTGATATTCGGGAGAACGCAGGAATTCTGCCCAACTACCACATGATCTGAAATTCTTTCCAATTTGTAACAGTGTTCCCTCCTGACGCCGAAACTCCACCCAAGTGAAGCCGGAGTTCTCCTCTGCCACCAACAGACGTAGAACTTCTACTCAACGTCGGACCTTCACTCTTCGCCAAGTTTCTACCCGACGCCGGACTTCTACCGGTTATCGGACTTCGCTGGACGTCTACGCGAAGATGGATTTCTTTCCATTGTTGGACTGATACCTGACACGGTCCTCCTGACTTACGTCGCCCGCCGACTATAGCCCTTCCGACCTCCGTCGCCAGCCGACTACGGTCCTTCTTACTTACGTCGCCCACCGACTACAGTCTTTCCGACCTCCGTCGCCCGTCGACTACGGTCCTCCCGACTAAACGAACATGTCAATGGTGATTATTTGTATTCATATCATGTAATGTACTCTATAAAATGTACATCAAGCTAAGGCCTTCTCCCATGGAAGGGCCTCATTTGTAATCAACTGCAATACTAGTGGATTCATTCAAACTGGGCTAGGCCCCGTGGTTTTTCCCCATTTTCAGGGGTTTTTCACGTAAAAATCTTGGTGTCTCATAAATACTAGACCCTCTCTCTTATCTGATTGCGTGCCAGATTTTCGTATAACGCTAAGACAATAAACTTTATATTTCTCTACTGCTGCGAATACTCCTGGATGCAACAATAGTAAAATAGAATTAAGAGAAAAAAAAATCATGAGTTTGGTTTAGCTAAAAAATTCATTATATAGTAAAATGATATAAAAATCATTCTTTCTTCATAGTTGAAAAAGAGAAGATTTTTGTATCACTTACTACATAATGGATTTTTCAATTAGGTCATGCCACAAGATTTTCCCTTTTCTGGGTTTTCCACACAAAAAAAAACCGATCTTTCTAATTTTATATGTATGTGCTGACTTTTTGTACAACGGTGAGATGTAAACATATACACTACCAACTCAAAATTTTTATCATATAATAATTTAACGTCGTATGTGAAAAGTTCATTCCCAACTTCTTCAATGGTTGATTGAAGTTATACAAATAACATATTTTTTTCATTCTTACACTCACCGTACTAGAATCTATCTGACAATCATGGACATCATAGTCATGCAAGAGGGAAGCCTTGACCTTTAACCTTAGAAACTCGAATTCAAAAGATGAAAGAACAACAAACAAATATTTTATAATTATTGAAAGAGGCCTGTCAATAAAGGGTATCATCATAAAATAATAGAGTTCCCTCCCACAATCTTCATCACAATATGAGTGAACAATTTAAAGATGCTCATGAAGGATACCCTCACGATCATGATAATGTTCTGCCTCCTCTACAGTCAAATCCAGAAGTAGATGAGGCATCAACTTTGATTCATCATCCTCTCAGAGCTCGCCAAATGTAAAACCCTTCATTTGTTTTGTTGGAATTGGGTCAACCTCAACTTATAAATACTCCTCATGATACTGTACGAGATGAGTTACAATGTCTTATCTAAAAAGATTCCAATCAAGGATAGAAATCAATTTAATCTCAACACAACTTTCAAGATTCATCTCCCCTAACAATTGAAATTCTCCAACATCTTATCCTAGCAAGGTTCAAATTAGTCACTATTAATCCCTATGATGAGTCATATGATCCCTATGAACATATTGATTATTATAGGATCATCATGCATATACAATGAGCTTCTAATGCATTTTATATTAAGTTTTTGATGCTATCCTCAAAGGTCACGATCGCACGTGATTCTATTCTCTCCCTAGAAATACAATCCATAATTTCATTTATCTTATAAGACTTTTTGTTGAACAATTTTTTTCCAACTAAAGAATTATTAATGATTCCTAACATCTCTTAGAAATCCACCTGGACAAAGAAGAATCCTTAAAAGGGATTTTTTTTTTTTTTAATTTGAAGTTTGCCAAATCTTAGAAGTGGATTTTGAGTTACAGTGATGTATTTTTCTTAGAAAACTTTATCATGGACCATTTTACTTCTCGTTAATGCGAGAGACCGCCCATTCATATACTAATCGTATCCATAAAGTAGAAGAATAAATTACTACTAAAGAGACTATTAATGTTTATCCGAAAAAAAAAACTTTTAATAAGAGAAACAATTGACATAAAGGAGGGGCCCCAAAAATCTCAACAAATGAAGCATGATCAATAAAGAAATCAAGATTTTCACCTTAACCTTCTCAGCAGAATCATGAATATAAGCCAATGAAGGAATATGCTCCCTTAAATACTTCTTGTGTTAATATTATAAAGGCTATTCAGAATGAGAAAAATATTAAGTGGTCTAATCCATTAAGATCAAATACTAGTAATTAGGGGTGTTAATATTGGACACGACCTTAAAACCCAACTCGAACCCGACACAAAAATTTCGGTTCGGGTTAACCCGAACCTGAACAGGGTCGGGTTTGGGTTGACCCGGAAACCCGGAATCAACCCGGTTTGACCCGGGTTTGCATCATCCATGTCCGCGTCCATCCATCGCGTCGTCCGTCAGGTCCGAATTTCGAGTCTGTCGCTATGTTGCGTCCGCAGTTTGTCGTCCGTGTCAAGCAGCTCAAGACTCAAGCCCAGGCATTCCGGAATGTTTCCCTCGCAAGGATCCGCCGTCCAGTGACCGTTGCCCTCGTACGCCCGCAAACGGAGTCACTGCATCAAGCAAGCTATCTTCGAGTACAAAGGTCTGCCAGCAGTCGCGTCCGCCGCCGGTCCATTCGCAGCCTATCTTCACACGCTTCTTCAGCCAAATCACGTAAATCCATGTCGGTTCGTGTTGACCTGAACCCGAAGCGGGTCGAGTTCGAGTCCCAAAAATTGTCCCGTTTGCAAAAAATGGGTATGGTTTGGGTTGACCCGAATAGTGCCGGGTTAGTTTCGGGTTCGACCCGAATCCGACCCGTGACCCAAAATTGACACCCCTACTAGTAATCAGGAGTAGGGGTGTCAATATTTGACACAACACGAAAACCCGACTCGGACCCGACACGGAAAATCCGAGTTGAACCCGACCCGATTTCAAAACGGCTCGGGTTTCTGGTTCCAGAAATCGACATCCCGTTCTTCCAAAAACGGGTCGGGTTCGGGTGACCCGGCGGGTTTGCCGGGTCAAACCCGCCCAAACACCGTTTTGAATTCAAAAAATTATTTGAATCCCGCCTCTGCCCCGCTGCCTGCCCCGCGCGAACCATCCTCGCCATTCTCCGTCGCTGCCCGCCGCGCGATCGCCCGCTTGCTGTCCCGTGGCGCGTGCGTCTGCACCGACGCCTGCGCATGCGCTGCCTGCGTGCCTCTGCGCCACGCAACGCGCCCTTGACTCGATTTACCCCGCGCCGCTAGCGCGCTCCCGCGTTGGACCGCCGCCTCGCCCTCCTGCCCGCCGTGCCCGCAGCCCCGAACGCTACCGGCCAGCGCGCCCGCAGTGCCCGCGCCCAGATCCGCCCCTGCCAGGCGCGCTTGTATCAACAGATCACACGCCGTTTCCCCGCGCCCCGAAACCGCCATCTTTAAATGGCCCCTCTAATGCCCTCGCCCAGCGACTG
>NW_021409328.1:0-311 GCF_001605985.2 Dendrobium catenatum | reverse complement strand
GTTCGTGGTTCGTTATCTTGCTTGATTGCTTTGATTTCCCCATCACCTAAACCGCCAACTTCCTCCCCACCCGAGCCTTCTTCTTCCCCCCAAGACCACCACCAATTCCCTTCCCCACGACCTTCACCCGAACCCCTATTTTCTCCCTCCACCCGAGCCCAAACCGCCGGCCATAGATTTTAGCCGCCGGCCACATTCAAGCCCCTTTCCCCTCATGAGTTCCCTACTTGGGTGTGAGAAGATTTGGGATAATTTTGAATTTCAAATCCTTGAATTTGAATTTCAAAATCTTACCTAAAATAACTCATCTA
>NW_021409327.1:0-911 GCF_001605985.2 Dendrobium catenatum | reverse complement strand
CTAAAAGGATGCATAATTAAAAGAATTTTTTTATAATTTATTTATTTTTAAGGGAAATATGTTTAAATTTTATTTTGAATGAAATTATTCCTTTTGTAAATGCAGAAATTTAAATTTTGTTTGGGATTTAAATGAACTTTTGAACCTTCTTTAAACAAAAGTTTATGTTCGTTGTGAAATACTCTTCTCCTTCTGATGCTGTGACTCCCAAATTCTCTCAACTAGCTCCTTGCCCCACAATGCAATCCTTAGCAACTTCTTGTCACAAAATACTTTTTTTTCCTTCACTCATTTCTGCTTCCGTCGATACCCTCAATGAGGGAAAATTATTAGGTCTGGTCACCGGACGTAGAGATACGTCCGGACACCAATAAAATATTGACACGTGGAATGTACATGTGTCAGCAAATTTTTAACTCAAGTGTGTAAAAAACGCAGGTAAAGTGCAGGAAAAGCGTAGTCAAAGCACAATCAAAAAGCGCAATCAAAACGCTGCCAAAAAGCGCAATCCAAGCGCATTCCACATGGCAAGTTTTAATTGGATGTCCAGACCTATTTTTAGGTCCGGTGTCCGGGACCTAATAATTTTCCCTCAATGAGATCCTACTGCAAAATCCTTGTTTTTTTTTCACATTATTACTTATGTTGTAAAATTTACATCCCCCTCACACATCCAAGCTCTCGTCGATGCTCTCAACAAGCTCTTGTCGTGAATTCCTTCACTTTTCACAAGCCACCGCTCCTTACCAAACAGCCATTAGCGAAGCTTGGTTCGAACTTAGGTCTAATAACATTCTAGTTCAAATTTATCTCGAATACCTAAGTCCATTGAGGATTTGGTGAATTCAATAATCTCTCATTTAGGGTAACTTCAAATGAAATGAACTTTCATACATATCTCATTTAGCGTG
>NW_021409326.1:0-272 GCF_001605985.2 Dendrobium catenatum | reverse complement strand
AACGTTGTATCTGGCAAGTGCCGCGGCTCCACGCACAAGTAGTCATTTTTATATATAATTAAATCAAAATTCTGCCACTCACTCATTCCTCCCTCTTCTCAAGCTCTGGCTTGCTGTGGAAGGAAAGAAAAAAAGGGTAGGAAGGAGGAGAGAGAAAAAAGAAAGTCGGGTTTTTGATTGTCGGTTTGCTTCATCGCTTAAAAAAAATATTTAGATCTCAGTAGGTGGCTCTTATCTTATTTCTGTTTCAAACATTTAGAGTTCTACAGTTT
>NW_021409325.1:0-378 GCF_001605985.2 Dendrobium catenatum | reverse complement strand
AGTGATTTCAACCTTTTGTTTAAAAATAAAAGAACTCACAGAAGAGTGGTCAGAGTTGAAACTCATATTTGCTAGGAAGTAAAGGAATGTTTGTTTGTTCAAATTGAGTGGAGGCGAAAAGATGCATAACCTTGAAGTTTATCTCACTCTGGATCAGAATGCGAGATGGAGTGATTTTTGCAGAGGCAAATCGAGGAAAGGATTCCTCATTTGCTTTAGAAAGAAAGTTCTCAGAAGAATTCCTATGGGGTTTCTTTGCTAAAGCCTTTTGTCGCTTGCTAGAGGAGGCCATTGATGATCTAGAAATCGAAAAGGATTGAAAGAGATGTTTGAAAATGTGATTGTTGAGTTAGAAAACCATCTCATTTAAGGAAAACG
>NW_021409324.1:0-353 GCF_001605985.2 Dendrobium catenatum | reverse complement strand
AAGGATGACGGTTCTTTACTGCATCGGGTAGTGGTGGAAGAGAGTTTTTGTGAAGGCTTCTCTGCCTTGCTGTGGGGGCAAAAGGAGAGACACTAGTGGTGATAGTACAATACCTGAAGTGGGAGACTTCAGGGAGTGGATGTAGGGCGTGTTTGATCGAACCACTATACACATTTGTGTCTTTTTATTTTCACTGCCTTTAATTTCTGCTTTTTATTTTTTTTAGGTTGAAAAATTATTTTTGAAAACAAAAAAATCAACTTGCTCAATTTTTTAATCGATTTCAAACTTTTTAATTACAACAAGAGGCAAATTTTTAAATTACCAATTCACACCCCCCCCCCCCCCCCCCC
>NW_021409323.1:0-240 GCF_001605985.2 Dendrobium catenatum | reverse complement strand
TCAGGTGGATGTTGGATCACTTTCTCCTTCTGTTCTGTTGTTTCGATCTGGTCAGGCAGACAGTCGTTTACTTTACTCTTGTTCACTGTTTCGATCTGGTCAGGTGAGCACTGAGTTTTTTTCCATTCACTGTTTCGATTTGGTCAGGTGAATGTGGGACGTTTCTCTTCTTCCTTCTGTTCTGTTATTTCGATCTGGTCAGACAGACAGTCGATTCTTTACTTTTCTTTACTCTTTACT
>NW_021409322.1:0-1455 GCF_001605985.2 Dendrobium catenatum | reverse complement strand
AAACTCGGAGCAACTTCTTGAAAGGAGTACAAGACCTCCATCTTGCAACGCTTAGAAAAACTCCTCTCTTCTCTCTACAATTTGCGAGAAATTATTATGTGCGGTCATCAGACGTCATCCGAAGACAAATCAGGACACGCCACATCACTTTATTTCCTGTGTATTGGTGCTATGCACCACTGTGACTAGGTGACATAGCGCATCATAATTCACCGCACATAATAATTTCCCCCAATTTGCACCCCCTCACCTACCTCTTTGCTCTCTTTACCTTCTATCGATTATTGAACCTTTCTTTCTAAATATCTATTTAAAACAATAATAGAAAAATAGATTTGTGAATAGAGATCTTGTTATAATATTTCACAAGATATTATAAGATCTTTTGAAGTCAACAGATAATTTTAAAAAAAATGTCAATTAAAGATCTTTACATTCATATTCTATCTCCAAACTTTGTCATAAGACTCATAACCAAAACAAAAGTTAAGCTTAAGTGCTAACTACTTTGTAATTCTATATTAATATAATTTTTAACTATTTGATGTTAATTAAAATTGAGATTGAAATTTCTCAAACTCTCTACTATCGAGATATTACTCGCTTTAGTCTAATGGTCTCACAGTTTTAGCCAATTTGCATAACTTCTTAATAAGTCACACATCCTAAGAGTGCTCCTACACGAGCAAATTAAACTGTAGAGTTTCCAATGAAATCCTAATCTAGCGATAAATTATTCTGTGTGGACACTGGACGGTCCAGAGACCAATTAAAACACGCCACATCACCAAGTACACAGCAGTACCGAGCATCGGTAACGAGAAAAAAAGTGAAGTGGTGCCTTCTAGTTTGTCTCCGAATGCCGTCTGGTGTCCGCGTAGAATAATTTCACCAACCTAACACATCAAAAGACGTATCGATGTTTATGAGTTTTTATTTATTTATTTAAGAGGTTACACATAGATGATACTTGCCCTAATATAAATAATATTAAAAACTTTAAAAGAAATAAGAAAAATTGATGAATTCTAATAGAAGAGCACTTATATTTAATTCTCATGCCTAAACTAACACTCAAAACTTGGCAGGCACATTTTCTCTTTATGTTGTTCGGCCCTATTATATCCACTGGGCAAGGTAAGATTTTTTTCGGAAATTAATTAAAACTTTTATTACATAAATAAAGTGTAGGTTTATTTAATAAAATAATTGTTTTAATTGTAATTTTTATTTTTTATTTATTTTGTTTGGATAGCTATCATGGCATTTAAGATTGTTCCTGGAACAAGAAAGGCGAGGAAGATAGTCCACATGTTGCTCAACTTGTTGGGTATTTTTTTGGGTGCTCTCGGCCTTATTGCTATCTTTAGGTTGTACAAGGAAAGTCAGTGGGCGCCCAATGTCCATAGTTTGCACTCATGGACTGGACTTGGCGTGATTGGTCTATATGTTATC
>NW_021409321.1:0-391 GCF_001605985.2 Dendrobium catenatum | reverse complement strand
TTCAACAATTCTTGCATTGATCTTCTATTAGATATATTTTATGGAAGGAGTTTTTGAAAAATGATTGTTTCTTTCTCTAATTTGTTTTATGATTTAGATATTAAATTAAAAAGTTTTTAAGCCTTTTTAAAGAACTTAAGTTTGGATTATCGAATCTTGAGTTTCTAACCTTTACTGGGATATGCGTTGTCAATCCAATTCTACTAAGATTTTGATTAAAACTAAGAGGTAACTTTCTCATTTTAAGATTTTTTTTCTAGATTTGAAATTTTCTTTTTGTTTTTTGTGCCTTCTCTCTTTTTGATAATGTCAAAGGGGGAGAACGTACTTGTATCCCTTATTTTCTTTTCAAAAATTTAAACCTACAAAAATATTTTTATCTCTCCTATTT
>NW_021409320.1:0-297 GCF_001605985.2 Dendrobium catenatum | reverse complement strand
AAAACTTTCTCAGCCGATAAATTTTAATTTAAAATGAATTAAAATAAATATATATGAAAACTTACTTAACATTTTGCGGCATGAAACTTGGATTGGTCGGACTGTATTCAGTCAACCCGTCGAACGTGTATGTCTCGTGCATGTGAGCTGTTAGTTGCTCAACAGTTATATTTTATGTAGTAATTTCTTTCACCTCTACATAAAGTAGAACTATTTGCCCAACTACATGTGATAACACCATCTGACACACCTCATCATCTTCCACAACCGAAGCTATGAACTCATTCCCCAAGGGTA
>NW_021409319.1:0-371 GCF_001605985.2 Dendrobium catenatum | reverse complement strand
TTATGGCAAGTGCTAACAAATTTATTTGATTGTATGCTTTTTTGTTGATGTCATTCTTCTTGTTGATAATTAATGACTAAAGAGCGAGTTTAAAGATTTTTGTTTTAGTAGATCTAAAGTTGAATATATTAAGTATAATTTTAATAGTAATAGAGGATTGTGACTTTGAGCGATCAAGTCCTAAGTTGTTAAAATTGAACTGGACATGCTTAGAACAAGAAGAAGGAGAGGATAAGGGTTCATTGGATCGACTTGAGTTAAATTGGATGATGTAATAAATATGAAAATTATTTTAATAAAATTTAAATGACAGAATAATCATGTAATAATATAATTTTTTAAATAAAAAATAAATTGAATTTGAACATTAA
>NW_021409318.1:0-225 GCF_001605985.2 Dendrobium catenatum | reverse complement strand
CGGGTCTATCATCCATTCCCCCACCATCCGCTTTAACTGCAAGATGATGAAATTTTCAATTTTAAATATCAAACTTTCTAAATTCCCAAATCCAAGCCCATTGCTGCTACTATATGTCTTATTCTATGTATCTATGGATACAACGTATCTGATTGACGACTAGCCTTAATCGAAAGTTCTCCCTCGTTATCGGGAGGGGTAATTAACTATAGGAGCTTGCGCCTA
>NW_021409317.1:0-502 GCF_001605985.2 Dendrobium catenatum | reverse complement strand
GCCTTGCCTACTAACATTTCAGGTCCACAAGATTAAATTGCAAATTGAACCAACTCAAGATTGGGTAGATTAGGACTGGGTCAGCTTGTAATATATATAAAGTGTCTTTTACCTTTTCTTAAGTTTATTATAACATTGTGGGTCCTAATGCTAAGTAATCTTGCACACACTCACTTGGAGGAAAAATTCTATCTATTGGTTAGTGTTTTTTGTTTTGATTACATCATCTGGGACTGTCCAAAAATCATCCTGGATAATAAAAAAAACCTTAATTAGGGAATCCTTGTTAAGGTAGCCATAATTAAGCAAATCATCCTGGACAATATTAGCATCGTTCAGGATGATAGGCTCAAATCTTTTTTTTTTTTTTTTAGAAGATGCAAAGATGCATTAAATAAGTAAGTAAAACAACCTAATACAATCTAAAAGATCCTTGAAGAAAAGGATCCTTATTGAAAGCAATTATGTTATCATTAAACCTAATAGTTTGATATGAAACCCA
>NW_021409316.1:0-678 GCF_001605985.2 Dendrobium catenatum | reverse complement strand
CAACAGTTAAAGTCTCCCCCTACTATCACCGGGAGATTCCCATTGATACAAGAACCAATCAAACTCGACATACTCCTCCGGGCATGGTATTGCTTATTAGCATAAACTACAGCAACAATCCATTTCTGCATATCAGGTAGAATCAACTAACCAACAAGAGCTTGTTCCATTGAAGAAGTAATCTCAATCTGCACAATATCACTTCTCCACAAAGCAAGCAGCCCACCAGATCTTCCAACTACTGGGAAATGAAAAAATTCCCACTCACTACCAATTAATCTAGTCACCTCCATCCTGCTCATATCTTCCACCATAGTCTCAATTACCCCAACAAAATAAACCTCATTGTTACCAACAAGGCTTCGCAAGTAGTGACCTGTTTGCTTCTTGCGGGCCCCCCTGCAGTTCCAAAAAACTATAGCAGACATTAAACAACCAAAGGGGAAGCATCCCCGCCGCCAGAAACATTAAGATCTTCCTTCCTTCTCTTCCTTGGGACTCCCATATTAGTACTCAGCTGACCCAGGTCATTCCCAAATAAACTTTTATTAGCCATCGGCAAGGTATTTCTAATCCTTGCCGTAAAAGGCAATGGGTTTTTAAAACCCATCCTGAGTTGCTTATGAGTCGGTTTAATCTTCCTATTGGGCTCCTTCACTCTACTCAAATCCACCTGCT
>NW_021409315.1:0-242 GCF_001605985.2 Dendrobium catenatum | reverse complement strand
GAGCCGATGGGGGAGGAGATTTCTATGAGCAGTTATTTGCCCTGACTCAGGAGGGGACGGTGGCGGATTATCGGGATAGATTTGAGTACTTGGCTAACCGATTGGATCACATCTCAGAGTCGACCCTGGAGGGAAACTTCATGAAGGGGCTTAAGCCTGAGATACGAACCACTGTTAGAGTCTTGGAGTCGAGGAACCTAGGGAAGGCTATGGAGTTAGCCCAGTTGGTGGAGGATTAAAAG
>NW_021409314.1:0-222 GCF_001605985.2 Dendrobium catenatum | reverse complement strand
AATTTTTCTAAGGAAAAAAAAAATCATGGTGGACAATTGCCCATCTTGAGCTCTTCATAATTCCACCCATACGTGTCAAGGGCGACCGCACTAATGATGATTAAGGGAGAGGGAACCAATAGCCGGGATAATGGGGTATAGAGATTTTAACAAATGATTTTTTTTTAATGTTTTAAATGCTATTTATATAAATATTGAAGTTTAGATATTAAATATATAGAT
>NW_021409313.1:0-224 GCF_001605985.2 Dendrobium catenatum | reverse complement strand
TTTACACAATCCCCAGTGTTGGCAGAGAATCGTCCGTTCTTTTACACAATCCTCAATGTTGGTAGAGAACTGTCCATCCTTTCACACAATCCTAGTGTGGGCAGAGAACCCTTCATCCTTTCACACTCTCCTAGTGTGGGACATTCACACTCTTCTAGTGTGGGCAGAGAACCCTTCGTCCTTTCATACTCTCCTAGTGTGGGCAGAGAACCCTTCGGCTATTC
>NW_021409312.1:0-306 GCF_001605985.2 Dendrobium catenatum | reverse complement strand
TAAGCTAATAGCCTCGTAGTCCTGGGTTACCCAGTAGCAATTAGGGTTAATTAAGTTATTTTAAATTGGTTTAAATTAAAGCAGTGCATTAATATTAAAGGGTGTTGATTACTGATTTTGATGGATTCTTTGAGAATTTTATTAGCCTATTAAGAAAATTTTAGGAGTTGGAGAAGTTAACAGAATTTAGAAGGTCATCCAGATATGTTAACCAAGGGGTCAAAACTTAACTTTTAAAATTAGAGTTAATCTTAAGGGTTTCAGATTTTTAATAAATACTAGATTTAATTATGAGTTATAAGGCAG
>NW_021409311.1:0-265 GCF_001605985.2 Dendrobium catenatum | reverse complement strand
CCCAAACAATTGATTTCTATTGTTGAAATTGAGAATATTAAAATCAATTCAAGAGAAAATTTAATGAACTTTTGAAAATTAATGACTAGAATTAAGAATCATGAATGCCACATGCAAAATTGAAATTTCACTCTATTGTCAAATTCTAGCTGTCCCAAAGCTCTCTGTACACAATCTCACTTTCAACTAATAATGACAAATTGTAGAGGATAAAAGAGAATAAAAGAAAGTTAATGAAATAAAAAGAGCATTCCTAAAAAATAAT
>NW_021409310.1:0-247 GCF_001605985.2 Dendrobium catenatum | reverse complement strand
ATTTTGTTGTGGTGTGTATCTAGTTGTTAATTGATGGCGTATCCCATTCTCTTTCAAATAATTTTGCATCTCATGACTAACATACTCTCCACCTCTATCACTCCTCAACATCTTAATAAAATGGCCACTCTCCTTCTCCACAAGTGCTTTGAATATTTTTAAGTATTCAAATACTTGTGACTTCTCCTTCAGAAAATATACCCAGACTTTTCTGCTATAATCATCAATAAATGTGAGAAAATAACAA
>NW_021409309.1:0-436 GCF_001605985.2 Dendrobium catenatum | reverse complement strand
ACCATGTGAAGATTGAGAACGAAGAAGGGGAGCAGGCGAGAACGATGAAAAAGAAGGAAAATATTTTATTGTATTATTGTCTACCGTATTACAAATACAAGAGATATATATAGATGACTAATACACGGAGGACATTTCTGGAATACTGACGTGTCAGCTATCTTAATGGTGACTTAACACTCCATGTCAACCAGTGGAATATCCTTTCACTACTACGATCTTTGATTGCTATTTTTTTTTTATATCTAAGCCCTCAAATTTCCAAACAAAACAAAACTCTTTAAAAAAAACATTGTTAAATGACAACCTCAACAAACATAAAATTTACAAAAACAACCTTACCAACAAACAAATTCATCCACAAAAGCTTAACATTGCCATCTTTTGCAATAAAAAAATAAATAAACATTCCCTTCTTCCAATAAAATGGCTGCCC
>NW_021409308.1:0-330 GCF_001605985.2 Dendrobium catenatum | reverse complement strand
ACTTTTATTTAGAAAAGAAAATTACACCACTAAAAGAAGTTAGAGGAAGGGAAAAAAATCAATGGTGTTTCTCCTTTTAACTTATTCAGGGATGTCAAATATTGACTATAAATTTTTTTTTAAAAAGGTATAAAATATCATTTTAGCATTGACCAAAAGAAAAAAGAAAAAGAAAAATAAAGAAAAATAAAACAATAAAAATGAAAACATAAAAAATAATAAAAATAAACACTTAAAACTAAAGACAAAAAAAAAAGTCAAAAACAAGATAAAGAAAACAAAACAACAAACAATAGATTAAAAAAATATAAATATTATATCAAGTTTATG
>NW_021409307.1:0-293 GCF_001605985.2 Dendrobium catenatum | reverse complement strand
CAACGGGCTGACAGACGATGAGAAGCTGACGGCGGCAGGATTGTGTCTGGAAGGGAAGGCATTGGCCTGGTATCAGTGGCGAGACAGGAGAGAGCCTATCAGGAACTGGAGAGAGTTCAAGGATTGTTTACTAGAACGTTTCCGAGCCGATGGAGGAGGAGACTTCTATGAACAGTTCTTTGCTCTGACACAGGAGGGGACCGTGGCCGATTACCGGGATAGATTCGAGTATCTGGCTAGCCGTTTGGATCACATCTCAGAATCAGCCCTAGAGGGAAATTTCATGAAGGGGC
>NW_021409306.1:0-280 GCF_001605985.2 Dendrobium catenatum | reverse complement strand
TATCTTAATAATCTCCCCCTTTTTTATGATGGCAAAATAATTATTTTTTGTATAATTTCAATTTATACAAATCTTCTAAACTCCCCCTGAATTGATGAATACATGAAAATAAAGAGGCATTTTGAACAAAAGAACACAATATTTTGCTTTTCAAAAATTTTTAACAAAAAATTAAAAAATACTAAGACAATATCACAAGTCAAAAGACACAAAATCAAAATATAAGAATACACAAAATACAAGCATACAAACACAATAATTTCTCCCCCTTTTTGACAAC
>NW_021409305.1:0-3767 GCF_001605985.2 Dendrobium catenatum | reverse complement strand
AAGTAACGGTGGTCGGAAAAACCTTTGTTAGGCAATAGAGGTCGGAATAACCATAATCAAAATTCAACAGGTCAGAAAGACCATTATTAGGAGATGAAGGTTGAAAGGATCGTAGTCGGTGGGTGAGAGTGGTAAGAAATATTATTGTATAGTGACAGAGGTCGAAAGGATCATAGTCAAGCGATGGAGGTTGGAAGGCCCATAGTTTGCGGGCGATAAAGGTTAAAAAGATCATTATCAAGCAACAGAGGTTAGAAAAATGATAGTTAGCAGTTAAGTGGAAGTCTGGCATCAATTGGTAGATGGGCAGATGTCTGGCGTCAGTTGGTGGTCGGGTAAAAGTTTGGTGTCAGTTGATAATCAGGCAAAAGCATAGAGTTAGTAGGTGGTATGGTGTAAGTCCAATAATAAGTGGAAGCTGGGTGGAAGTCTAACATTGGTTGGTGGATGAGAAAAAGTCCGATAATAGTCAATGGCCGGGGGGAGTTCATTGATAGTGGATGGCCAGGTGGAAGTTTGGTATCAGCCGGTGGCCGGGAACAATTCTAACATCAGTTCGATGATGTTTTGTGGCCAGGAGGTGGTCGAGGAGAAGCTTTGTGGGAAGAGAAATATTTGATTTGTCTTCCTCTCCTCTCTTTCTTCCCCCCTCATCTTTAGTCCTCCTCCTCCCCCTTTCTATGGGGAATGAGGGGTCTATTTGTAGTTTTCTGAGAGTGGCATGGCCAGTAAGTAAGTGGAAGATTAAGGGTAAGTTGAGAGTGATTTGAATGGATGGCTGATGTTGATCCCCTTGATCGTGGATCATTTATTAGGCATTTGAATGTCTTAATGATATCAAAATTTGATGATCTTATGCTCGTTGGATTCATCTCGTCGGGTTGCTCGGTTCAATTATAAGCATGTCATGTTTGGAAACCGTTTGATCATCCAATTTATGGTTCGAACTTTTCATATGAGCTTCGGCTCTTTGATTTGGACTCATTTGGGCTAGGAGTGAGTCAAATTTAGTGTCATTGGGTTCATCTTTATTCAAATTATCTTATGATAGGTTTTAAAACCTTAAAATTTTTATTTAGTATTTGAGCATTGAAGCGTTGGGTTTGGTGGCTACAGCGTTGAATTCTTCTGTAGGGCCAATTAAAAGAATTTTTATGTTCAAGGTAGACTCATAATACTATATTTCTAATTTTAATGTTTGTATAAATGGTTACAGAATAAAATATAATTAACGTGATTTTAAGAAACTTTCCATCATGTGATTTATGATATATCATAGAATTTTCCATTATGGTTATTTTCACTTTAAAAAATAAATTTTCACTAGATGAATTTACTTGTTCAAATTTTTGAGTATTTTATGTTAAAATTTTAATTTTTAGCATCTATTATAGTTCAATAAAAATCTTAAAATGATATTACAAATATACCTTATAATGGTTTTCCAATTGGAAATTTTCAAGTGTGGATGTACATTTTATTAACATTACCCCCAAAAAAGTCATGCATGTGTCAAGTTATATATGTACAAGATCATGTTTAATGTTATTCATATATGTCAAATGAAATAAATTTTGCATGTGAATCTCATGTTCATTTAGAGGAAAATCTAATGTGAGAGATGTTTAAGTGCACTATATGTTCTTTTATTCAAGCCCAAATTTCTATTCTTTTCTACTTCTATTTCTAGCCCCATCTATCATGTGTAGAAGTGGTAGGTTATTTATAGTACAATCTATTTTATGTAGGTGTGGGAGGTTCAAGAAAGATATTAGTGGAAGTGATGTCCAAAGAGGAATCAAATTAGGTCTCTGTTATCTTTAATGAGCAGGTGGGTTAACTTGGAAGGCATAAGTGGAGGTGGAGTAATAAGCATACATCGAAACATGCACAAATCAAGATTTATAGGTTGCATATTTTGTTAAATGAAATAAATTGAGGTATAAATGATATTTTGTTAACAAGTATACACTAATGCATTTGTGAATGTATAAATGATATTTTGTAAATAAGCACGATGTGACACCTATGTGATATTACATGTGAAGGTACATATTAATTTTTATAATGTTCAAGTTCAAGTAATAAATTCTAGAAAGTTATTTCTAATGCATATTCAAGTGTGAATTATACATGTGTTGATCTTTTGATAATGTAAATCAATAAGTAAACAAATTCCTTTGTTCATATTTTAGAAGTGTAAAGCACTTTCTATTATTTTATAAATGTCCTTTAGACCTTTTATTTGTATATTGAAAATAAGGGCATTGAATTCTATAATAGAACTTGGAAAAGGTTATTGACAATATGATTTCTTATGTTGTGTTTTTTTTAATGAAATTTTGAATAAAGGGGAATGGGTCTAGCTAAAAAGAGGTCAATAAGGTTAGCACCATCAAAAGCTAACTTAACAGAGTTATTTTATTAGTCTAAGTTTATATTTTAATGTGTAGAACAAACTTGTATTGATTTAATTATATATAATTCTTTTTTAAATATAATAGGGATGATTATCGATATTAATTAATTATTTATTAGCTTTGGTATATTCTGTATTATGAATTAGAAAGTTAGTTTTAGATTTTAATTCTTCCATTAGATTATGGGGCATAACAAGAGTGATATAAAAGTAAAGATTTGGAATAATTAAATGGTAACTAGAGCTGTAGGGAATGATCTAAAGACATAGAAAGGATTCAAAGTTGTATTATTTTTTATATGCATATGTGTGTGTAGTTAAACCTTCAGTCTACATTTTAGGTAAAATTATTTTTGATAATGAACCCCTAAGAACCAAAGATAGCTGATGGGCAGAGTTCCAATAGTGTTGTAATCATACAAAGTATTATAGAGGCAATAACGTTCAGTTCTACAATCTAACTTTTTGGCTTAGTAGCCCATCTTATGGGAGAGGTTTAGAGGAGGATGACAAATGTCATGTGAGATGAGATGAATAAAAACATGCACTTCTTCTTGGGGTTGAAGCATCCTCACTTTCAGGGTACAGTGAAACCTTAGGTGCCTCAAGATTAGCTAATGAGAATAGAGAACTCATTAGGTATATGCTATCCTTATATAAGGTAGTGCTTCAGATGTTGCCAATATTTTCATAAACTAGATCAGTGTCCATAGAGGGCACCATATGGTAGATATAAGGCTGGAGGAAGTAAAAGGTAGCCCATGGAAGCGTTGTCAAGAACTATTAGTGAAGGTTCATAAAACCATAGTGGTGGCTGATTTGGAGGTAAGAAATTCAAGGAACTAGAAGGTAGAGTTTATATGGAATGTAGTGGTCAATATTGCCCCTATATAGCCAAAAATTTAGAACCTAACCCAATTGGAGGCCAATGATGCACTAGATGTGGTGATGGTACAACTTCTATTTCAATACTATTATAATATTTTATTTGGTTCTAGAGTCAACCACTCATTTTTATTTGAGCATGCTTTGAATGACATGGGTAATATTCTTGTTTTGTATCTTATATTATGTTCATTTTGTTGTCCATGGGAGACTATTTTGTACTAGTCAAATTTATAAATATGAAATTAAAATTTAAATAGAAAGTTAGAATCAAAGTTGATTGTATTGCCTTTAAAGGAATTTGATATGATTTTGGAGATGTATTAGCTAAGTAATATTGTGCTCAAATAGTTTGTCACAAGAAATGAGTAGTGTTCCATGATAAAGGAGAGGTGTTTTATTTTTAAGGTGCTAGAAGTTTCTTTTCTTCATTAATTTTTGTATTAAAATTTGATAAGCCATG
>NW_021409304.1:0-235 GCF_001605985.2 Dendrobium catenatum | reverse complement strand
TTATTATAATTAAATAACATTAATTATAATAAAAAATAATAATTAATACTTAATTATAATTAATAATTAGTTGTCATTAATTAAAAAAGCATGCTTGCTCCTCTTCCGCCTCGATCCTCGTACCGACACCGACGAAAGCTAAGGTATAACACTCCTAAATTCTAAAACTTGAAAACCCATTCCCGGCTCTTGCAACGTGGTGAACGACCAACTCATGCACGCTTTTCTCTAGCGT
>NW_021409303.1:0-312 GCF_001605985.2 Dendrobium catenatum | reverse complement strand
AATTTAGACTTAATCTTTGTAGGACACCCTTGTGCAAACACATTCATTCTTGTATTTTCTCCAGCTGGAGGATTCATTCGTGAATTGTAGTTAGCACACAATGATATTAACTTGAGTTTCAGCTTCCTAATTTCGGAGTTGTAGTTGCCAGCATATAATTTTTGATAACACCACTCAACAAATGTTATTTTATATCTCGGATCTAAAATCACTGCTACTGCCAAAATATCACTGAATTTTGACCAGTATTTTTCAAATTTCACAATCATTCCACTAGCCATTTTCTTTAGAGACTGATGGCTACTTAACAAA
>NW_021409302.1:0-331 GCF_001605985.2 Dendrobium catenatum | reverse complement strand
CTCCTAATTTTTATATAATTAAATTATTTTTGAAATGATTTATTATGATCTTTGCTACCTCAATAACTAGAGGGAAAGAGATGATGCTTTGACAATAAGAAACCTCCAACATTTCAAGAGGAATTTCATTTGAAATGTCATGACAAGTCAAAGTTTTCTGCTTAATGTTACTTGTGTTAAAATCTCTTAAAGAGGGTCTTTATTTAGAGACTTTCAAGATGTCTCATTTTGGGGCATTCGTGCCATCTCAAAAAGTAGTCTTTGGCCTCAGATGATATCCAACCAGTTCTTATTTATATTAAATGGAGTTTAGGAATAAGAAGAGAAATGA
>NW_021409301.1:0-281 GCF_001605985.2 Dendrobium catenatum | reverse complement strand
GCCTTGCATCATTGAGCACAAAAACTCGATGATTTGTTTCTTGATTTGTAGTTCCAAACTATAAACCATCTCTTTTTGCATAACACTTGGAGCTTCCTCAAAGCTCCAAAGATGTTGCAAGAATCATTAGAAGCTTGAAACTAAACTCCAAGTAATTCACTTCTCTCATTTGTTGAGACAAAAATCAAAAACCCAACATCATTTCTTCTTTCATGTGTATCAACTTGAAGCTTTCTAAAACTTCCATCTACTGTCACATGAGATCCTTGAGCTTAGAACCA
>NW_021409300.1:0-292 GCF_001605985.2 Dendrobium catenatum | reverse complement strand
ATAAACAAAACAATGTAATATGTGTAAGAATTACTCATAATTATAATCATAACAAATCCATTAGCATATCCCAATGATTGACCTTTTGATTGTTTTTTTGCTATTGTATTAAATTCAATAACAAGGAAATCCCGAATGGATTGGGGCCAATTGTATGCTCTGAACTTCTCAACATTTTTTGCAACGTCCAATATTGTTGATTGCACTCGGAAGTTGGCCATTGGAAAGAAAATATTGGACAATAAGTATACAATAAATTGTTCCCTAATAATCTCGATAGGCGTTGAGGATT
>NW_021409299.1:0-215 GCF_001605985.2 Dendrobium catenatum | reverse complement strand
AAGTGCGAAAATTAAATACGAAAGAAACAGTAGTAAAGAAGACAAAGATTTATAGTGGTTTGGTCAACACGACCTATGTCCACTCTTCGGAGGCGCCCACTGAGTATTGCACTAAAACTCAGTGTCTCTCCTTTTTCTCCCACAACAAGTCAGAGAAGCCTTTTCAAAACCTATTTCTACCAACACCGGTGAGGCAGAGAACCCAACTCCTTTTG
>NW_021409298.1:0-761 GCF_001605985.2 Dendrobium catenatum | reverse complement strand
GAATTCAGCAGCTTTGAATATCATTCAAGTGGCAGCAATTCGACATCTTGGAAGAGTCGCATCAAACCACTGTCCAATAGCTATCAGCATTTGTGGACCAGAATTTAAGAAGAACATGAGACTAAAATTTGAAGAAGTGTGGATCTCGTATCCAGCATCCAAAGGAATTGTTTTAAATTCCTGGAATAAAACTGCTGGTGGGAATGATGTCCAGAAATTGAATTGTAAATTCAAAAGAGTCCTTAAAGCACTTTTTTATTGGAGTAAAGACAAGCATTCAAATCTGATATCCTTGAAAGAAAATTTAAAAAAAGATATTATTTCTTTGCAAGAAGAGGAGGCCAATACAGGGAGTCTTTCAAATGACAAAATCTCTTTATGGAGATTCAAAATTAAGGAATTGAACTCCACATTGGGAAGGTTAAGCTCTTGGTGGAAGCAAATAGCCAAAGTTAAATGGTACAAAGAAAGTGATTCAAATTCAGATTATTTTCATTCGGTGGCTTCAGCAAGGTATAATTGCAATCTTATCAAACAAATAAAGAACACAGATGGCTCTCTTACTGAAGATCAAAGCTGCATTGAAGATATCCTGTCTAATTATTTCCATGAAAAATGGAAATTCAGATTTTGCTCTCTTAATGGCTGGCCTAGTTTCTCCAAAATCATTGATGAATATGACAAGGATCGGTTGATGGCAGACTTTTCTGAGGAAGAATTGGATAATGTTATTTCTCACTTGGAAAGCAATATAGCTCCTG
>NW_021409297.1:0-279 GCF_001605985.2 Dendrobium catenatum | reverse complement strand
GAAATAGTAACTATTATTTTGTCAAATTTACTCATAAAAATATTAAATTGCTTAATTAATATTTTTTACTAATTAAAATCAATGATTGAGATTAATTTATTTTTAATTGGAATTGACTAGAGTTCAAAATTATTCCTGTAAATGAAGATGAGCTCATTTGGCCTGAATTACTACAAAATTTTATAGTCAAATATTCTTTATATAAAGAAAGCATGCAGAAGTAGATAAAAATTAATTTCAAATTTTGATTACCTAATTTAATTATCTAGAAAAATTAAA
>NW_021409296.1:0-338 GCF_001605985.2 Dendrobium catenatum | reverse complement strand
CCCCGCCATTCTTCCTCCGTCATTGACGACTACCCCCCGCTCGAGCTTCCACTCAAATGGCGTGAACCTCCTCCGCTTCCGCCTGACCTGACCAATGACAAACCGACTCCGTTCGAACCGCCTTCACTCCAGCTCAAGACGACGCCCCAAAAAAGAGCCCTCTCAACAGATCCTAAGAAGTTTCAACAAAGCTCTTATGCCGTCGAACAAGTCTTCAGTATGTCTGAACTCCCAAACCCGCCTCAGGACGACATTCCCATCTCCGACCTCCAACCGCTTGCGCTCGCCGGTCCGACCTGCGGCCTACTCCACTCTTCGATCCAGGCGTGCGACCAAGC
>NW_021409295.1:0-286 GCF_001605985.2 Dendrobium catenatum | reverse complement strand
TATTTTTCCTAATGTTAAATGTAATAATTATGGATTATTTGGATATATAGCACACACCTGTACTTTGAAGATAAAATCTGATTTGGTGTGGAGACCTAAGATGCATAAACCTAGATATATCATACATGAATATAATTATAAATTGCTAAAACAAAAACCCAAACTTATTTGGGTTCCCAAGTCTAACATTTGATATTTTTGCAGGATCGATCTCACACAAGACCTCGTGAGAGCATATGGTACCTGGATAGCGAATGTTCAAAGCATATGATTGGAGATACTGCTC
>NW_021409294.1:0-237 GCF_001605985.2 Dendrobium catenatum | reverse complement strand
CCTTAAAATAATATTTTTATAAATTCAGAAGTAACATTTTGGCTTTGTAATCCTCTAATATTTTTCTGAGATGTATTGTTTAAGTTAAAAGATATCACCAATCATTCATATTCATATATATATATATAATCATCAAATGTATATTTTCAATAAGAAGGAAGGTCCAAAGCAACCGCTCACACTTTGTCAAATGAATTCATTTTTAAGTGATTTATTAACTTACCCTTAAGGTCAATA
>NW_021409293.1:0-208 GCF_001605985.2 Dendrobium catenatum | reverse complement strand
CACCATCCGCTTTAAGTGCAAGATGGTGTAATTTCTATTTTTAATATCAAATCCTCCAAGATTTCAAGTTCCCAAATTCTCAACTATTTCCAAACTTTCCAAACATTTCCAAATACCCAAATTTAAATCCAATTTTCCCAATCCAATCTTTCCAATCTCAAACTCATTGCTGCTACTATATGCCAGATAACACGTATTCTCTACTATC
>NW_021409292.1:0-383 GCF_001605985.2 Dendrobium catenatum | reverse complement strand
TACATAAGTCAAATCTAATACCTCTACTCTCCTAACTAGGTCATTTGAAGGTCGCCGTTTTATGTGACCAAACCATCTAAGGCAACACTCCCTAATCTTATCTTCGACTGGAGCTATTCTAACCTTTTCATGTATACGCTCATTTCGTAAGAAAAAAAAAGATAATGATATATATTAAAAATAAAAAAAAGATTAAGATTAACTAAAATGATGCATAATTTCTCACAAATCAAATAAATGGAGTGATTTATTTATCAAATATAAAAGCACAAATAATAGTTTTCTTCTATTAAAGTTCAAAATTTTTCATTTTATGCATTAAGAAAGTTTAAGAAATTTTTTGCATATAATCAATAAAAATCAAATTTAGGGAGCCAATAAAT
>NW_021409291.1:0-233 GCF_001605985.2 Dendrobium catenatum | reverse complement strand
GATAGTATATAAACACACTTATATGATTTTACTACACTGATATGATTTTGATTATTTTTATCCATGCCTTGGTTTTACTGCTTTATATAATTTTTATACTGATTGAAAGTACTGATAAGATGACTACTTTATTTATTTAACACTCATAATAATTTACAAATTTCCCCACTGTATCATTTTATAGAATTTTGTATTGTATTATTTTATTATTTATATATTATATTGATAATATA
>NW_021409290.1:0-220 GCF_001605985.2 Dendrobium catenatum | reverse complement strand
CTATATCCACGAATCCATACAACATCCATATCCATAGTGGTGTCGGTATCCATGAATCAATACAACATCCATATCCATAGCGGTGTCGGTATCCATGAATCAATACAACACAATATCAATAAAATCGTGCAATAACAGAAACCCATGAATCCGTCGATAAATCCAATCAGTAAAACGTCAATCCAATACAATAAATCCGTCAATATCAATAAATCAATCA
>NW_021409289.1:0-335 GCF_001605985.2 Dendrobium catenatum | reverse complement strand
ATAAGTCTTCAATTTTGATCCAATCCCACTTGAATTTCCAACCCTTGATCTCATTTGACACCAATCTTTGAAATCTTAAATAAAGTTTCTACCGCTATTTTAAACGAGAGTATTTGTAGGAAACTCCGATTTTCTACGATGTAATTAACTACGAGGGCTTGCGCTCGTAGAAGATTTAGAACCAGACCAGATTTTCAAAATTAAACTTTTCAAAACCTTCAATTAATTATTTTTGGGAAACTTAAACTTTACGATCATTATTATCATTTTTAAATGATTAATAATAAGCGTTTTATTTTTATTTTGACTACGAAACTAATGATTCCCTATCCCAA
>NW_021409288.1:0-309 GCF_001605985.2 Dendrobium catenatum | reverse complement strand
TTTAAGTATTTGATTATTTATTAATTATATTATATTATTAATTAGTTTTAATTAACTTAATTAAACTAAATTAATTTATGCATATATTCCTTGTTAAGTTCATCACTGCCTTCATAAGCCGCATGTTTTTTTCTTCTTCTTCTTTGGCTGTTCGTTGCCATTCGACTTCGCATGCTTTGCGTGAGATGTAGTTTTGAATGATTCGCTTAATAACTTCGTCCTTCATTGATGTTCCTTCCTGTCGGATTTGAAACCACACCTCCTAGCCAGTTTTTGTATGATCGGAAGTAACGACAACGACAGGAGCTT
>NW_021409287.1:0-292 GCF_001605985.2 Dendrobium catenatum | reverse complement strand
GACTCATGCTAACTTAAAATTGGAACTTGTAAATTTACAAAAAGTGTATGAAGTTATACTTAAAGATCATTCAACGATTGATTCTAATCACATGGCTCTTCTTGATGAATTTGATGATTTGAACAAAAAGCATACAGAATTAATTAATGAGCATGATGCATTAAAAGTTTCACACTCAACACTTGAATCTGATTTCAAGAAATCTAAAGAGGAAGAAAAAAAACTTGGGGGTTGAAAATGAGGTCTTAAAAAGCACAAATTTGAAGATTCAAAATGAATTAGAAACTTGTAA
>NW_021409286.1:0-320 GCF_001605985.2 Dendrobium catenatum | reverse complement strand
TCTGAGAAGATATATTCACAACTAAGATTTTTTTAAGGATTATAAAAGAGAATCTAACTTGCAAAAAATAATAATAATAATAATAAAATTTGATCAATGATGCCAACAAAAGAAGCGCAAAGACGCCAAAAATAAAAAAATCTATAAAAAGATGAGCAAAGCGCCACTAAATTGACAAGAGGCATAAAATGAGCCCATTCAAAAGCAAGCTATTCTCCCTTTTTAAATCTTTTAGAACTTTAGAAGTTTTGGTTCTCAAAGGCTTGATTTTGATCATCTTGCAATCGTGACAAATTTACCTTACTTCATTATTTTATAAA
>NW_021409285.1:0-244 GCF_001605985.2 Dendrobium catenatum | reverse complement strand
TCAAGGGAGTAATTAAGGATGATTGATAAGATCATATCATCTTGGATGATTGCAGGATCGGCCAGGAAGATCTAGTCAAAAACCTTAAGTTTCTTCAGGACGATAAATATCAGCCAGCTCGTATCCAGGGCTATTGTCAGGGCAATTTTCACATGATTTGAACTAATTGGCCAGGACGATCTAACCAATTTTAAATCGTCTAGCTTTGCATCCAGGGTGATGCTCTGGCCAATCTTCTGAGTTT
>NW_021409284.1:0-348 GCF_001605985.2 Dendrobium catenatum | reverse complement strand
CCGATTTTGACTCGAAACCCGATTTTGACCAGGCAACCCGAGATTGACCCATTTTTGACCCGAAAAGAGGTGATTGACCTATTTTTGACCTAAAAATTAGCCATTTTCTTGTTGGAAACAGGTCATTCGGGTCGTGTCAGGTTGACCCGGACCCAAAGCGGGTCGGGTTTGGGTCAGGAAAATTGACCCATTTTTAAAAACAGGTCGGGTTCGGGTTGACCCGAATAGTGCCGGGTCAGTTTCGGGTTTGACCAGAACCCGACCCGTGACCCGAAATTGACACCCCTAATGGAGAGGTTGAGGGTCAACTGGGGTTTCATCCTGCTGACTTGAATCTGAATTCCCTCT
>NW_021409283.1:0-275 GCF_001605985.2 Dendrobium catenatum | reverse complement strand
GAGAGAGAGGGAGAGAGAGATAGTTAGAGAGAGAGAGAGCAGGAAAGAGCAAGGGAGTTCAAGGGAGAGAACAAGACAGAGAGAGAGCAACAAAGAGCAAGGGAGTGCAAGAGAGCGAGAGGGAGAGAGACAAAGAGAGACAGAGAGAGAAAGTGAGAGAGAGAGAGAGGGGAGGTGAGAGCAAACTAGAGAAAGAGAGAGTTAGGGAGAGCACAAGAGAGAGAGAGAGATAGAGAGTGAGAGAGAGGGAGAGAGAGAGAGGGAAAGAAAGAGAG
>NW_021409282.1:0-268 GCF_001605985.2 Dendrobium catenatum | reverse complement strand
TGGTTTGTATTTGGGTTAAGACATTTGTATCCTTTATAAGAGGCGGAATATCCCAAAAAAATGGATGGGTTAGCACTTGGAGCTAGTTTGTGTCTGTTTTGTAGAGGTATCCTTGGGAAACAAGCGCAACCAAAGGTTTTTATGTTGTAGTAGTCGGGTTTCTTTTTGTATAATGTATGTAGTGGAGATTTGTTTTGGTTTGTATGTGTTGGGAGTCTGTTGATAAGGTAAGATGTGTGAGACCTCGTTCCCTTACTGTTCCTCTCTG
>NW_021409281.1:0-351 GCF_001605985.2 Dendrobium catenatum | reverse complement strand
TCCTCTATGACTAGAGAATAAAAGAATAATGGTGTTTAAATTATTTGTAAAAATCTGAGAAGCGTGATTCTCTTTTCCATGTGAATGCATTTATTCCCTAAGATTAATGTGATGATTGTTTATAATAGCCATGGTTGAATGATTGGCTTGTAAGATAAAGATATGCAAAACTTCTTCTTCTCTATTACAATGGATCTTCTGCAGTTTTGGTGAATCGAACATTCCTTAATCACTACTCATTTCATTTAGGAAGATATGCTAAATGATTCTATAAGATATGAATATTCTTTATGGTATGATTTGTGCTGTTGGAGTTATGGGATTTGTGTATCAAGTATGTTAAGAGATCGT
>NW_021409280.1:0-324 GCF_001605985.2 Dendrobium catenatum | reverse complement strand
CTTTTAAATCGATTAGGTGGTTAGCTGGCTCCCCAATCCAGGCCGGGGTAAATCCATACCTTGCATTGCATTAGTTAGGATCAGACAATTGTGATCCAGTGTCCAAAATAGATTTAGGATCCGAGGCAGATCTTTGATTATAAGACCCCAAACTTCGGGAATCTAATCCCAAGCTTCTAATAAAATGCTCAACTCTAATTAAATATCATTTCAATCCAAAACATAAAGCCCAACACTTAGATTAAGTTGGAACACTTCCAGATGGTTCCGGAATCACAAAGTGTCCCTTACTCTTCTCTATTTGATTCTGTTAATAACTGCTCA
>NW_021409278.1:0-253 GCF_001605985.2 Dendrobium catenatum | reverse complement strand
TTATAACCTTTTAAAAAATCTTAGTTGTGAGTATATATTCTTAGATATTAGAGAATAGGAGTTCTCACTCTAACATAAGAAAGAATTACCACAAACAGATTTGATAATTAAGGACAAGAGTAACGAGGGATCTTAATGTGACAAAAAAACTTTAAACATTATAATTACAAGATAGATTTATTTAAGCAAGCTTAAAAAAAAAAATATTTTTTTTTTATTTTATAAACAATTTTTACTTTGAGATAGATTTTTT
>NW_021409277.1:0-329 GCF_001605985.2 Dendrobium catenatum | reverse complement strand
TTGTCCTATGGTTTTAAGGGCTTTTCTAGTAAGAGCCATCATTCTCGACATGGAGCTTTATGAGATTTGGCATAGTTGACATGGCTATCATGTATTGATCTGTGTTGTTTGAGAAACGAACATTGGTTTATGAAAGTTATACTTGAAACATGTTATATAATGTGACAAGTCGATAAGAGCCATAGTGTTTCTTTACTTAAATGTGCATGCTAAGTAGTAATTTTGTTGCTTAAAAAAAAAAATTAAAACTTTTCTTTGAAATATATGGCAAGCAAACATAATTTCATCCTGTTTTTTCATGTTCACATGAGTCATCACAACTAAAAGTA
>NW_021409276.1:0-925 GCF_001605985.2 Dendrobium catenatum | reverse complement strand
TAAAGACCATCATAATCATAGAGCTTATTAGTATTAACGGCTCCTTATTATTTATATCATTAATTAATGTTTATATAAGATGCATAATTTAAAATCTCATTAACTATAAGCCTATATTATGAAATATTTCACTAATTAAAATTATAAAATCCTATCTCAATCATACATTATAATTCTATGATTGTATCGAGAAATATCATCTAATTTTATAGAAGTAATTACTAATCCATACCTCACACAATAAAATCCCTAAGTGATTCTTGTGAGATAGCATGCATCAAACCAAATGAAGGAAAACCTTGAATTGAACACCAAGTGATGCCAATTTCAACTCCGAAATTGGAAAGCTTAGGATTAGGTTCAACTTGCTGGAGATAGAAGAGTAAGAAGCAGATGAAAGTTCTCTCTCATGACCTCTCTTACATGTTGTTTCCCTTACTTGATCTCATTCTTGTGCCCTAGAAGTAGATTGAAACCCCATCATCATTGCTTGCACTTGATGTCACATGTTGCCTACTCATTCACTCGCATGATCTCACACATTGGTCCACACTTTCAAGCTCTTGATCACACCATTCAAATGCTCACACCATACACACACACACACACACACACACACACACGAGAAAATTATGCCGTAAATAAGAACTCTCCTAATGATGCAAATTCATTTAATTTTATAATTATACTCAAAATAATTATGTTATTTATTTTTATTCATTGATCATTTCTTTATTTTTAGTAAAATTTCATTCTATGATATTGATATGTGTTCAAACATTAACCTTAGTTTTTGTCGTTTTGTTGGTAGGGGACTCTCAATTACATTAATAATTATTTTTAATAATTAAGAAACTTGATTAGTTGGATTAATTTGTTAATCAAGATTATTCAACCTAATTAATCATGCTTTAATAGTTATTAT
>NW_021409275.1:0-230 GCF_001605985.2 Dendrobium catenatum | reverse complement strand
AACAGATTTGCTGCATTATCTGAGAAAGCTATGGATGGAAATAAAGAGGATATTGCTGAAGAAGATATAACCGTGGATGAAATTGGTATTGTTACAGCTGTGGAAGAAAAGTGTAATGCTTTGGGCTCTCAAACTAGTTTGGCCAAGGTCAAGCTAGCTAAGGAATTGAGATCCTTAGGACCGGTTGAAATTAATCACAAGAAGAAGAAAAAAGTTGGAAGGTCGAATCC
>NW_021409274.1:0-271 GCF_001605985.2 Dendrobium catenatum | reverse complement strand
TGAAACGTTGCTTGCTTATGTCGGTTGTTTTATTTTTTATTTTTGTTTAAAAACTGCTGTGGCGGACAGTGATATAGGTGTGAAGAAAAAAAAAACTGTGGTATTTTTTCTGCTTTTTCTCTATTACGCGAAACTTTTCCTTGTCTTTGCTTTTCTCCAATTTCTCCAATTTTCTCCAACATAATCTGCACTCCAACTGCCACAATAGATCAATGGGATGAATAAATGAAAAATAGCCAAGCAAAACATCATTAATGGCCATCAATGGCCA
>NW_021409273.1:0-372 GCF_001605985.2 Dendrobium catenatum | reverse complement strand
ACCGCATGATTTCAGAGACTGATACCTGTGCTAGAGGCTATCTAGTGGTGGAGAGCTATGAATATATTATGGTTCAATGTAAATATCTGGTTGAAATCATAATGCAGTTGCTTAAGTGGGGTATTTACATTCCTGTGTTCCATTCTTTAGATCATTGTTTAAAGGAATTAAGGAGACTAACTGCACGAAATCTTGGCATAGTGAAAATTTTCTGCACCATTGTCTACTATTCTTGGAAAAATAGGAATGACGTTAAGCATGGCAAAACTGCACTACCTTGTTATTTGGTAGAAGCAAATTCTCTTTCAGTAGCTATCACCAAATCTAGTCCATATCTTGATAACTGAGGTACTAATCTCCTTAGGGAGTCTC
>NW_021409272.1:0-224 GCF_001605985.2 Dendrobium catenatum | reverse complement strand
ATTCATTGTATTATTATCGCCCAATTAAGGTCCTCTAGCCACTATCACTTGACTAAGATCCCCTAACCATTGTTAACTATCCCCACCAATAGTCACTCAATTATAATCTTTTGACCGCCATTATCTAACTACAATCCTTCAATCATTATCTAACTACAACCTTCCCCATTGCCCAAGCATAATCCTTCGACCATCCTCTTTCAACTATGATCCTCTTACCACCG
>NW_021409271.1:0-782 GCF_001605985.2 Dendrobium catenatum | reverse complement strand
GGGTTCTACAATCATAGGATTTATTTTACGATTAATGTAAGCATGATTCTCTTATTTCAAAATAAATTCAACATTTTTATTATAACGTCTCCATTAAATTTTGATTGAGACATTCTTATCAAAGGGGATATTATTAGTATAATTCAAGTTGGATGGTTGAAGTGGAGGAATGCATCAGACTTATTGTGTGATAGAAAAGGCCCACTCAAACTTAAGGGAAAATTTTATAAGATGGTGGTTAGACCTGCAATGCTTTATGGTGCAGAACGTTGGCCATTAAAAGAGAAGCATAATATTAAGTTAAGTGTTGCAGTGATGAAGATGCTCAGGTGCATGAGTAGCTTTATGCTTAGAGACAGGATATGAAATGAGCATATACGTGAAAAGGTTGGAGTAGCTCCAGTGGAAGATAAGATTAGAGAGAGTCACCGTAGATGGTTTGGTCACATAAAACAACAGCCTTCCGATGACTCGGTTAGGAAAGTAGATGTGTTAAATTTGAGTTATGCTAAAGAGGGTAGAGTTAGACCTAAAAAGACTTTAAAAAATATTAGAAATGACTTTTCTTTATTAGATTTAAATGAGAATTTAACTTTTAACAAAGCACGATGAAGAAAAAGGATTCATGTAGCCGACCCGACATAGTGGGATAAAAGCTTCGTGTTGTTGTTGTTCTTGTATTCTTATCAAAATATGTTCCTTTATTTTGTTCTCTGTTCTTTCTTTCATCTTCTTCTGCCAGATTTTTTTTTTCTTTTTTGATCTTCTGAAATCTGAATGGC
>NW_021409270.1:0-212 GCF_001605985.2 Dendrobium catenatum | reverse complement strand
AAGGTTGGGTGATGCCTTTCCTTAGACCCAAGGCTAGATATTCCCTACTTTGGTTTCCAGTTGATCCGTCCATTAGGAGTAAGTTTTCTATCAGCATCCTGTGGACCTAAGGTTGGGTGATGCCCTTCCTTAGACCCAAAGCTATGTATTCCCTACTTTGGTTTCCAGTTCTCTTACCTATTTGGAGTAAGTCTTCTATCATCATCCTATAG
>NW_021409269.1:0-215 GCF_001605985.2 Dendrobium catenatum | reverse complement strand
AAATTGCAATAATAATATTAACTTTTATGTAGTATAAAATTTGTATCGTACGTACGATCGTGAAATCGTACGGGTTGAAAATATTTTTATACATACAAATAGAAATGACCAAAGATGAAACATCATTTCATAAAATTCCATTTTCGAGGCATTCTTTCGTACATGCTTTTTGACCACTTGATCATACAAACGAACATGTGTTTGTCCGGGATGAT
>NW_021409268.1:0-243 GCF_001605985.2 Dendrobium catenatum | reverse complement strand
AAAAATACATCGAAAACCTACACCATAGAAAAGAAAAAATTCACCTTGCCTCTAATACTGTACAACATAACATTTGTACAATCACAACCAATCAAAATAATTCATATTAACATTTCTACAATAATATTTAAACATTTCACAAGAATATTTTAATGCTAAAGTAATTACACATTCAATTAAAAACAAATGTTTAAATACTTCTATAATAAACGTCAAGTTCTTATACAATAAAAACTCAACTTA
>NW_021409267.1:0-334 GCF_001605985.2 Dendrobium catenatum | reverse complement strand
TGGAAGTTAAAACAATGAGATAACAAGTTGAATACTATAGGAATTTGAAGATAGTGATTGGTTTTGATTAATATTTCAATAATAATGAAAGATACAATTGATCTACTATTCGAGAGGTAGATCGGCTCTCCCATAAACTCTAGGCACCGTAGGAATAACTCTAAAAAAAATACAACAAACACAATCACATAATCAAAATAAAACAACCTAATTATCGTTAAATAAACCAACATATTTTCCTCTCAAATCTGAATTCCCTTTCCCTTAATAAAACCTTTTTAATTCCCTCCCAAATTTGAATTCAAATCAATCATCTTTCCCTAAATAAAACCTT
>NW_021409266.1:0-359 GCF_001605985.2 Dendrobium catenatum | reverse complement strand
TAGTCTGGAGTTTGATTTTCCTGAAATATTAGTACATACAAGAGCAAAAACAAATCTTTCAAAAATTGTTAGGAGATAACAACACATAAAACAATAATATTTCGAATCATCAAAACTATACAAGTTGCAAGAATGTAAAACATGCAAATAGCAACTTTCCTAACAGTTATGATTTATGACTTTCATTTCCAAACATTAGACTTTAGTTTAGGTTAAGATTTAGATCATTAATTCAAAGTTCGGTTCCGACTTGAGCTTAAGACCAAGTCCAAAATGAGTCCTCTTCATTTTCATCTGAAGTGCAAATCCTTTATTGTTCAAAAGTTTGCAAGTTCTTCCTCACTTGATTCAAGTTTAGG
>NW_021409265.1:0-213 GCF_001605985.2 Dendrobium catenatum | reverse complement strand
GTTTTTGGAAAGTCCAGTAACTTTGGCCAGGAACTGAGTGGGTTACGCCTATTCTTAAGAGGTTTGGGAGATCTGCTCAATGGACTCGATCAGCTTGGTTGATAGGCTGAGCCGGTGCAACTGCTTCCGCCTCTCTAGGCTTCGCTATCGCTTATGACTGGTAGTTGCGCTAGAGGTAACGGGGACTAGAAAGAAAATCAGACAAGTTCTAAA
>NW_021409264.1:0-355 GCF_001605985.2 Dendrobium catenatum | reverse complement strand
TCTAATTTTAAATAATTCAAAATTAAAATTAATGCATCTGAAAAATACAACTAAGCAAGTTGATTCCTTGTTAGAAAAAAAGAAAAAAAAAAACAACGAATTAATATATAATAACAAGTTTCCTAAAAAAAAGAACCGGACTTTGAAAGATTTTCTTTTCAAAAAAAATAAAAAATCCTGGACCACCCAATTAATTAATAATATTGTTTAAAAACGGCGCCTGAAATTATATAATTAAGTTCAAAGAGCAGCTGTTGCACCAGCCTCAATTTTTTTCAATCCAAAAATGACTAATTTCGTAAGGAGAGTGGACGTCCGAACTTCAATTTAGAATACGATTTCTTCATCTCTGTTT
>NW_021409263.1:0-499 GCF_001605985.2 Dendrobium catenatum | reverse complement strand
TTTCTCCCTTTCAAGTTCTCTCTTCAAGTTTCCTCCAAAAGAACAAAGCTACAATGGCTACCAAAGACACTTACAAGTTCCTTGTCAAAAGCATAAATATAGGGTCTTAAAACGAGCTCATTAATGCAACTTGCCAACTTTATCATCCAGGCCGATATGAATATCATCCTGGCCGATCAGTACAAAATAAGATCAATCAGTCGAGATGATTTGGAATGATCAGAAGAAAATTTGTTACATCGTCCAAGCTGATACAATATCGTCCTGGCTGATTAGTTCAAATCCGAGTATAATCATCCTGAACATCGCTAGGAACAGAGTCTGGACAATATTAATCATCCAAGACATCGTCATGGCCGATCCTGCGATTGGCCAAACCGATGTGATCGTATCAATCAACCTTAATTACTTTCTATAATTACCAGATTAATTTCGGCATAATTGTGCTGCATCATCCAGGCCGATGTATATATCGTCCTAACCAATGTCCTAAAATAAA
>NW_021409262.1:0-266 GCF_001605985.2 Dendrobium catenatum | reverse complement strand
TCACTCCTTTAATTCCAACAAATTTAAAATAACTTAATTAACCCCGATTGCTACTGCGTAATCCAGGCCTACGAGGCTATTAGCTTAGCCCCAAGGAAGGTGAAATAAACTTCACGGCCTCGGTGTGAAACAAAGGTAGTAATCAATTAACTTTTAAAATACATTTAATTAAAATCCCTAATTTATTAATACTTAAAGTTTAACTTAAGTTCCCCCTTTAAGCCTTAACAAACCCATATTTTTAGACAACTCTGATTAATCACCCA
>NW_021409261.1:0-289 GCF_001605985.2 Dendrobium catenatum | reverse complement strand
TCGGCCATGTTCTTATATCATCCTCAAAAGCATCTTCTGCATCTTGGTATAAATGAGATATCTGGAAAGATTATAAAATTATTACAATTAACTTCAATAAAAAATATAGAACCAAAGATATATCTAAAAATATACCACTTCTGGAGTAATGGACTTGTGCGTTGCTTTGGGTAATGAATCCATGAAATCCCATCTTTTGTTCTTCATGTTTGCAACTAGTAACGTCCAATGTCTTTCATGTATGATGGGAACAAACATTATGTTCGCATTCTTAACAGCATCTTTGGTG
>NW_021409260.1:0-2653 GCF_001605985.2 Dendrobium catenatum | reverse complement strand
CTCTACTCCCGCCTCCGCGCGGGGAGGGGTCGGTTCCCCCTCCCCTCCCTTCTCTCCTCATGGTTTTTCTTGCGGGGTTTCCCCCCTTACCTGGAGCTGCTTCGGCTCCCTCGCGGGTGCTCCCCTTTCTCGGGGGGGCTAGTTTTGCCTCCAACCTCACCAAAGATGATCCGGTAGCTGGGAACTTTAACCTTTCCTTTGTTCCTCCAGTTGGTAAAGTTCCTTTCTCTGCTGCTGAACTGGATGTGGGTATTCCGGACTGGAGCTCCTCTCTGGTTGGGTATTCTATTGGGCCGCGTCCTGCGTACCTTAGCCTTCTCAATGCTGTGAAACGTGCTTGGAATCCTAAAGGAAGTGTTGAGCTCCTTTCTCTGAATGACGGGTTTTTCTTGTTCAAGTTCTCCTCTGCTTGGTCGGGGGGGCCCTGGTTCTTCTTTGGGCGGCCTTTCATCCTGCAGCAGTGGACGGCCAAGTTCAAGCCCAAACGAGATGAGTTTTCCTCCATTCCTTTATGGATAAAAATTGTTGATTTACCTTTGGTTGTTTGGAATCCGGCTGGAATTTCCAAAATTGCCAGCTTTGTGGGGCATCCTCTTGCGGTGGATGCTCTCACGGCTCGTAAAACTCGCCTCACTTTTGCTAGAGTGTGTGTCATGGTTTCTAACACATCGTCTCTACCTGACGAAATCCCCATTTCTCTGGATGGGGATGATTTTAATCTGAAAGTTCTCTACGACTGGAAGCCCTCTCCTTGTGCCGGATGTGGCTCGATTGTTCACCCGTCCTCTCTCTGTCATATCAATCCTCAGCCCAAAGTTCCTCAGACCCGTGGACGGAGCACTTCCCGTGCACGTCCCTCCAGGCCTCCTCCTCATGCTAATAGACCTCCGATACTTCCCCCTCCCCCTCCTACACCCACCCTGGCCAATAACCCGAACAATCCCCCCACTGTCCAGACGCTTATCCCTCCCCCTCCCCCTCCTCCTACTTCCACCACTGTTAATCCCATCCATAACACCCCAAACATCCCCTCTTCCTCCACTTCCAATACCCAGCCACTTATCCCTCCCACTTTACCCACAACTCAGGTTCTCTCTTCTGACCAACAACTTCCCCTTAACCAATTGGTGGTTTCTGGGACTCAAAACTTGCAACCTATTCCTAATTTGAACTCCCCCACTGAGGAAGTCTCCTCCTCTGACAATTTCCCCTTTGTTACTGACATTGCCTCGGCTAAGGCCAGTTCTCCACAGTTTCCTTCTTCCCCCGGCTTGGCTGCTGTGATTGCAAATCCTCCTATCTCTTCTCCTAACAGGTTTGCTATCCTGCAACCTGAGGAGGAGGAACCACCCGACCCACCCGATAACGATCCTCCCCCGTCCACTTCTCTCCTTTCTGAGAAACAGGGCACTATACATCAGAATAACACTTCCAATAATCCTCAAAAACAGCCCACCCAGCCTACTGTCACCAAAGAGAAGAGTGCTAAGAAGACTAGGTCTTCTAACTCTAATCGGAAATGACCCACTGTCCCATGGGCTGCTGGTACGTTAGGGGATTTAACTCCCCTGATAGAGTTCTGGCTTGTAAGAGATTGGTTTCTGTGCATCACCTGGACCTGCTCTGTATTTTGGAAGCTAAGGTGCCTTTGGGCTCTGTTTCGGACTCTTGGTTTATTAATACTCACAAGGTTTTTGCTGAGGAAGACTCTTGTAACAACTTTGGGTGCTCTAACCCTGGGAGGATTTGGGTTAAGTGGAATTCCAGGGCTATCTCTTTCCTTCCCTTACACTCTTCTTCCCAATTAATTCATGGGGTGGTCAGCCCCGTGAATTCCCCTAATACGCCACCTTTTTTGCTCTCAGTTGTTTACGCTGCTAACTCCCCCTCTGAGAGATCTTCTCTTTGGCAGCAGCTTATGGATATTGCTCCCAGTGTTGCTTCCCCCTGGATCATTCTGGGGGATTTCAATTGCTGTAGGTTGGCTGAGGATAAGTCTGGGGGCAATCCACTGAATAATGGGCGTCTTCTTGAGATGAATTCGTGGATCTTTAACACGGGAGTTCTTGAACTTCCCTCAACTGGCCTCTTCTTCACTTGGTATAATCAGAGGGTTGATGACCCTATCCACATTAAGTTGGACCGAGCTCTTGTCAATGCTGATTGGTTGGATCACTTTCCTTCATCCTTCTGCAAGGTTGAACCCCCTTCTTGCTCGGATCACTCCCCTTTGGTTATCTTGCTTGGGATCTGTTCTAAAGTTAATGCCAGGTTTCAATTCAAGCATTATTTGCTCAATTTGGAGGGTTTTTGGGATGGTTTGATCTCGGTTTTTGCTGCTCAGAACTCTGGTAGTCCTATCTCGGCTTTTTACTCTAAGTTTCATAACCTTAAAAATTTTATTAAATCTAAGAAGTGGTCTAATTCTTCTTACATTTCGAGTAAAATTAAGGAACTTTCTTCAGCTCAAGCTCACTATATGGCACTTTTGCAACACTCCCCTCTGGACCAAAACCTCAATGACACTATTCATAATATTAATTCCTCTCTCTCCTGCCTCCATAAGAGTTGGAGCTCTTGGCTGTTTCAACGGGCTAAAGCGGATTGGCTTTCTATAGGGGAAGATGATTTGGGCTTCTTGTTTGCTAGGATC
>NW_021409259.1:0-228 GCF_001605985.2 Dendrobium catenatum | reverse complement strand
CAACCCAGCTAATGTTACATAAGCGTTTCCAAACAGGGGAATCATTCTTCTTACTCATACAGCCAATAGGATGCTTCTCTTTGCAATACTTTGCATGCAAAAAATTAGCCAATAAACTACTTTTAGAACGAAAGGAAAACCAGAGTTTGTAAGAAAAAATCGTAACCATATCCAAAATACTCTTACACCCAAGACCTCCTTCATCCAAAGGACCACAAATTTTAAACC
>NW_021409258.1:0-298 GCF_001605985.2 Dendrobium catenatum | reverse complement strand
GATTAAGGTTTTGTTTGGGACAACTTTTTAACTATTTCTTAAAGTAATTTTTCAATACAAATTTTAATTTTTGTCTAAATAGCTACTTTAAGAAAAAGTTGTAAGAAATATGTCCTAAACAAAGCCTAAATTGAATCTCTTTAAAGAGTAGAAAAGAATGTTCTAGCAAAAATATTAGTTTTCATTACTTCTATTTAATAATTTAACAAAGATAAATATTCTTACTAGTGAAATATGAAAACCAATAAATTTTTTATTAACAAACTTAAAATCTCAAAAAAAATTGTATTCCTCAATC
>NW_021409257.1:0-1007 GCF_001605985.2 Dendrobium catenatum | reverse complement strand
CAAGATATTCCTATTAATTTTTTTATTAGGAAATATATTGAAGTTAATGGATTTGGTTTGAGATTAGTATAATATAAAATTTGATTGATTTATCCTATATTATATTCAACTTAAATAAATCTAATAATTTCAAGGCCCATCTTCATTTTAAAAAAAAAAATCTTAAATAGTTGATTTATTTTATTTCGAAATAAATGTAATATTTAAATAATCAATTAAAATTTACATTATATTCATCCAAATTCAATAACTTTAACCCCCATCTTAATTATAATTAATTTGAATATATAAGCCTTTTTTTTGTCAAATAATTATTATAATTGTATGTCAAGTTTCAATCAATATTGATTTTCAACCACATTCAATAAAATAATCAACCTAATAAATCTTATTACTTTTATAAATATATTCTAATAGTAAAATTCAAATGAGCTTTGAAATTATTTTTATATAAGAGTCAAGTCATAAACCCTTAAAGCTTCATAAGCATTTCTGATAGATCCAAGAAAAAAACTTAATTCGTGCTGTGAATGGTTTGGTTTTTCTATTGATTTCTAGATTATGATGAGGCAACTCTGCTTATCTCTGGGTTGGCCTTGAGATTGGCAACCTTGGTAGTTGGTGTGGTTTTCTTAGTGCTCAGAATTTTATTTGGTTGGTATGGCTTTCAACTATCAATGGATGGTCATTTCTTTGCTACTCGGTTGGAGCATGATTGCCATATTGAGTCATTTTGGGTGGTAGCATTTGTTTTGATTTGGGTCTTTTGTCGTCTCTCAACTATTGTTTGGATCTTTGGGTCTCCTATGGTGGTTCTTTGGGAGGCTCCTGTGGCTCGGACATTTGGATTTTTTTTGGAGTTGTGGTAGCTTTATTTTTTTGTCTTATTTTCTTTTGCTTCTCCTGTAATAGGTAGTACGTCGGCTCGTAGGTGTTCTTCAACGTTTGTTCTTTTAGAGACCTGGTTGTTCTATAAGGCTTGTAATTTTCTCTTAAATATCGAGTTA
>NW_021409256.1:0-586 GCF_001605985.2 Dendrobium catenatum | reverse complement strand
CATCATAAGAATATAAGCCAGGCAGAAGAACATTAAATGGACAACCACCTCTGAACATAATAAACAACCAAACAACCCACCAAGTGAGAGAGCATATAAAACAGGCCCATCCGATGTAGACACTAAAATAAGTATAAAGGGAATACAAATGCCCACAGCCATCACAACCATCATAAATACCAAGGCCACCCAGGTTATAGGGATGACTAGTAAAAAGACAACCACCAAAATGCCAGGAAAATTTGAGCACTGAAAACCAACAAAAGCATAGTACACCCTAGTAAGAACCAATCCTACCAGGCACAAAGGAAGCAATGCCCAGTCCAACAACCAATCCTCTAGAAAAATAACCCACTCAATCCAATAAAGGTGCTGATTCAACAAACAAAGCAATCAGATGGAACACCTCAGTTAGAGAATGACAACCAGGAAGCAATTCCACCAACAAGAACCCAATAACTCCAATATAAGGAGAAAACAAACCATCACCTACACAAATATGTAGCCAGAGAAAAAAGCCCCACTATAGAAGCATAAAAAATAACACCTGCTAACAGAATAGGAAATCTTCAAAAACCAGAAAGAT
>NW_021409255.1:0-403 GCF_001605985.2 Dendrobium catenatum | reverse complement strand
AGATACAATTGATCATCTATTCGAGAGGAGGATCGATCTCTCCCAAATCTCTAGACACCGCTAGAGCTCAAAAGAAAACCTAAATCTAAGATATCTCAAATTTTAGCCCTAAACAGTCAAATTTTGCTCTTAAAACATTCCTATTCGACTCCCTTGAAGCTTCGTGCGGCTCTTCCTACAGGCGGAAGTTCCGCCACAAATTGCATAAGCCGGTATCATCCAACCGGCTGGACCGGTCTAACAAATACACTACAGGAGTGCGAGCTGAATCTAGCAACAGCTTAATATAAAACAATTATCTATGAAGCAAAAACAGTAGCGACAGCAAACATAGACCAGCTGTCCAATCAAGCTATGTCTGTGGAGAACAAATTGTGAATAGAATGACTAGTGCTTTGCACTG
>NW_021409254.1:0-291 GCF_001605985.2 Dendrobium catenatum | reverse complement strand
AATTAAGCCCTTTTATGAACATGGCTGAGACAGTGCCGAATAAAGCCTGATAGAAAGAATTTCTAACCCGCTCAATTTGAGCGGGTTTCAATGTCGCAAGAATACCTAAGATGTAAACAACATTAACGAAAATTGTTATACCAATTACTATCCCTATACAGTTTCATCACTTTGATCTCCTTCATTGCAAGATCAAGTGACTCCCCATCTTGGCATACCATGTGCTTGAGAGCATATTGCTTGGATACATTTGAAACATCATGAGCAAGATACAAGAAAAGCCTCCTTCAG
>NW_021409253.1:0-283 GCF_001605985.2 Dendrobium catenatum | reverse complement strand
CAACACATATTTATCTCCCAAGCTCAAAGCTCACCTTTCAAATTCTCTCTCATAGAAGACTCTATCCCCCTTAAATGCCAAAGACTTTCAAAATGAAATAAGAGTTGTTTAAATGCAATGATCTAAGAAAATCTTAATTTTTAATTTAGTCATCATTGTTGGTATAGTGCGATCACGATCTATTGATTGTACAATATAATTAGTACAATTCTCCTAATATGGTACTGTATGATGAATAGCCTACATGATGATCAGTTAAAATTATTTAACTTGTTGTACTTTA
>NW_021409252.1:0-2287 GCF_001605985.2 Dendrobium catenatum | reverse complement strand
GTTACATCACTTTCATCCCTTGCGGAGGAGGAGCCAGAGAAGAATTTCAGGACTTTCTTTACTTTACCATTCAAGTTGGGGGCCACTTTAACTTTCAACCCTACAATCCTGCCAGCTGACAGTGGGGTCAGAGAAAGGGCCTCAATCTTTCTACTGAGCTTTTCGTACATTGTTAATTTAGGCTCGTCACTTTTTACTTTTACAATTTCTTCCTTAATGTCACTGTCCTCTTCTAAAGTGAGATCAAATTTTGGAGAAGTATTTGCATTTTTATAATTGAGGGAGAAGGCAGCACCTTGGTCCTTAGACTCAATATCGGAATCTGATTCCAAATCGATATAAACAGGTGCTGTTCTCCTCTCTGATGAAACACAACCTCGACCTCGTGCTTTTAAAGCCATCCTCCCACCTCTTTGAGGTAATGTGTTTGGAGGCCTAAGGACAACGATGTCAGAGTCGTCTTCACTACTTAATTGTAACATTTCTTGATCAACATATTTTTCTTTTTCTTTTTCTTTCTTTTGATTGGACTTTTGTCCAACAAACTTCTCCTCAATTTTGATCTGTAGCTTAGAGCAGGATGAGGACCCCTTTGGAACAAAATATGTAGCGTCTTCGTAGATCCCAATTTCTTGAATAGAAAATGGTTGCAGATCACCCTTAATCACATGTTCAATGCCATCTCGTTGGTACTTGATGCACTGGTGAAGGGTAGACAGAACCATTCTATATTTATATATCCAAGACCTACCTAAAAGGGCATTAAAGGACGTTGTCGAATCAATTATATAAAATTTAGCTTTAGTTTTCAAATCTCCTACTTGTAAGAGCAAGGTGATTGAACCTAGAGCCCTCTCGCCCTTTTCATTGAACTCGCGAAGCACCAACCTGTCAGTTGAGAGCTTGCTAGTATCAACTCTAAGGTATGCGAGGGTCTTTAAGTTATTATGTTGACCGATGCACCCGAATCAACAAGAACTCTTGATAACTTAAACTTTCCCACATCTACAGTAATGTAAAGGGAACAATTATAGTCAGCAGTTCTCAAGAGCAAGTCTTCATCTGAAAAGGTAACTCCAGGAACCTCTTTGAAGTAAAATGCCTCACCTTTTGAAGTTGCAGCTAACTGGGTTAAACAAATCTCGGGGTCGAGAAGTGCTTTAATTAAAGACTCCCTCATTTCCTTGGAGAGAAGGAGGGCGTCATAAATGCTTAATTTCGCTAGCAACTTCCTAAGGTGGGCTAAAACGTTGTAATCAACCTTAGGAACGACGGATTCAAAACCCGGAGGAGTTAAAGGAAAGTCTGGTTGTTGAGGGGAGTTTGAATTTAAATCTTCGAAGAGAATTTTGAGAGTTCGTTAAGGGATGTTAAGCCTTATGAACTTTGTCCCAAGCTAACCAAGAGGGGGGGGGGGGGAATTGGTATTTTAAAAAAACTTTTCACAAAGAAAGAAAATTGCATAAACCAAGTCACACGACAGAAATAAATGCGGAATTTAAAAGCGCGGAAGCAAGAAAATGAACACATAAATTTATAGTGGTTCGGTCGACTCAACCTACATCCACTCCTTGGAGGCACCCTCCAAGTATTGCACTACAAAACGTGACTCTTCTTTAGCCCCCACGGCTAGGCGGAGAAGCCCTCACAAGACCTCCTTTTTGCCACCCCGGTAAGGCAGAGAACCTCCCTCTTTTTGCTTCCTCCTGAAGCTAGCAGAGAACCAAAACCAAAAGCAAACTCCTTACCTCTACCGGCCCTTCCACGGACGTGAAACTCTAGATGAAGACGAAGTAGAGCGATCCTTGAAGCAACCCTTGTGAATCCCCTCACAAGCTCCCCCTCACAAGATCCTCTCTCTCTCCTCTCTCTCTTTCTCTCCTCAAGGTCTTCTCAGGTCAAGGTAGCAGCCAAAGGTCTTGAAAAACGTTGAACAAGAGCTCTTAAATAGAAGAGCTTCAAAGGTGCTCATTAATTGCAAGTAGCCGACTGTATCGTCCAGGCCGATATGGACATCGGTCTGGCCGATCAGTACAAAATTTAGAGGATCGGCCAGAGCATCGCCCTGGATACACTCCTGGATGATTAAAATTTGGCTTGATCGTCCCGGCCGATATCACGATTGTCCTGGCCGATCAGTTCAAATCAGAGGCAAATTGTCCTGAGCATCGCCCTGTTTTTGAGCTGGCTGATATTTATTGTTCTGAAGTAACTTAAGGTTTTTGACTAGATCGTCCTGGTCGATCCTGAGATCATCCAGGATGATATGATCGTATCAATCATCCTT
>NW_021409251.1:0-236 GCF_001605985.2 Dendrobium catenatum | reverse complement strand
ATGGTAGACAACAGTAGGATCTTAGAAATTAATCGTTAGAGTATTATTTGTAATTCAAGCTGAATTAATGCTGAATAGTTACATTTACATTTCCCTTCAAATTGAATGCTTCGGCTCTTTTGTGAGTTTTGATATTATATTACACTTTCAGGAAATGACAAGAAGAAGTACATACAGGCGAGCTAAGAAGGTTGTATCGAGAGGCGGGTCTAGTAGAGGATCTGAAACCCCTTCTA
>NW_021409250.1:0-355 GCF_001605985.2 Dendrobium catenatum | reverse complement strand
TCAAAAATTAGTTAATTAACTATTTAATTATAATTATATATTAACAGCCATTTCATTTCATTATTATCTTATTCCTATTATTATAGCTTATTCACCTAACTTGATTAAATCCCAGGCTGAGAAGGACTTGGGATAACTGTAGTGGAAAGGCAATTTAGGAATATTTTTTTCATAAATAAGCACCCTCTATTGAGTGTATTGATGACTTGATAGTGCTTCAAATATGGGCAGTAAGGACATCGAATGGTTGATTGCCCACTACAGTGATAGAGGATAGGATTCGAATTCAAAGGCGAGTAAACCAGGTAAGGTTATAGACAGAGTACCATGGGATCTATAGAATAAAAGAAAGGGT
>NW_021409249.1:0-731 GCF_001605985.2 Dendrobium catenatum | reverse complement strand
TAAGTTTTTGATTAAAACCAAGAGGTAACTTTCTCAATTTAAAAATATTTATTTTTTTCACTAGATCAGGGAACATTTTTGTCTTTTATTCATTTTGTTTTTTGTTTGTGCCTCCTCTCTTTTTGATAATGTCAAAGGAGGAAAACGTACTGTTGAATTTATATCTCTTTTTTTTTCTTTTCAAAAAATTTTAAAACAACAAAAATATTTTTATCTCCCCTATTTTTTTAAGTGTTATTCTAGTTAGGGGAGATTAGGAGAAAATGTTCCTTTTTACAAATTCAAATTGAAATATTTTTCATTATCAAAAAGGGGGAGATTATTGCGGATCAATGACTTATGATTTTGATGATAACAAATATTCTTTTTTCTCTATAACTGCCTTATCTACTAACATTTTAGGTTCACACGATCGGACTATAATTTGGAATCAACTCAAAATTGGGTAAACTAGATCTGAGTCAGTTTGTACACTTTTTCCTTTCTTGAGTCTATTGTATTTAGTGTGGCTTCTGATACTTTATAACTTGAAAGATTTTCTGATTGTTCTCTAGAATTTACTGTTTTTGGTAACATCATTCGGGACTATATTTATATCAGCCTAGACGATCTGTCCAAAAGTAGAAACCCTAATTAGGGCATCCTCATTAAAGCAACCGTCATAAGCTGATCGGCGTTGATGATACTTGTATCGGCCAGGACGATAGGCTCAATTCAGAAAGAATCAGCTG
>NW_021409248.1:0-240 GCF_001605985.2 Dendrobium catenatum | reverse complement strand
AATAAAATAAAATAAAATAAAATAATAATAATAATAAATAAACGTCATTAAGTTTTTTATGTTATATGTCTCTATCCTATAGTGTGCATGCACCCTAAGTCTAAGTTTTTTAAGACTCAATCCTTAATTTTTGTCCTTAAATGTCGCTAATGTTATATGGGTGAAAAATTTGTTATTACTAACCCTTAGGACTTTGCACGTTTGTAAAAGAAGTTTGGGGATCTAAAAACAAAAAGTAAT
>NW_021409247.1:0-273 GCF_001605985.2 Dendrobium catenatum | reverse complement strand
CACCTCCTTTATGCTGACGATATTCTCTTTTTTGTAGTTGCTTCAATCCCCAATGTTAAGAAGATTAATGCTATTCTTGAAGAATATTGTAGTTGGACTGGACAGAGAGTCAAAAATTGCAAATCTGCCATTCTTTTCAGCAAGAGGACTTCATCCAGTACTAGATCTCGGTTAGCTAAATTGATTGGCTGCTGTAAAGTTGCTGAATTGGAGTATTTGGGTGTCAAATTGGCTATGAGGAGACTTTCTAGGAAGGATTTCACGCCATTGATT
>NW_021409246.1:0-292 GCF_001605985.2 Dendrobium catenatum | reverse complement strand
TCAGAATCGTTAGAAGAAGAAGCAGAGGAGGAGGTAGCAAATTTGTGTCTAATGCACATGAAAATGAGACTTTTGAGGAATTTAGGATTTTATCCACATGGATTCAACGGAAATTAGGTTGTGAAATCTCAACAATTCAAAGCGATCATGGTGGAGAATTTCAAAATTATAGATTTGAATCTTTCTGTCAAGAGCTAGGAATAGAACACAATTTCTCAGCCACTAGAACACCTCAGCAAAATGGTATAGCAGAATGGAAGAATAGAACATTGGTAGAAGCTGCTAGGGCAAT
>NW_021409245.1:0-329 GCF_001605985.2 Dendrobium catenatum | reverse complement strand
TAACCACATTGTTGCAAATCTATTTTCATGACTTATATTTTGATGATTGACAAACACTGTTTATTCTCTTGAAATGCATGTTGCTTCTAACTTTTCAGGAATTGAAGATCGGACGAACAGACGAAGCTAGTTCAAGATTGCATAGGTCTAGGGTTGAGTTAGTCTGTACTTTATTTTTCTCTTTTTGAGTCTATTTGTAATTGTCAAAAGAGACTGATGCTAAGGACGATATTTACATCGGATCGGCCAGGACGATATTTACATCGGATCGGCCAGGATCGGCCAGGACGATACCCTACACACACACTTGAGAGAATTAGAATTTCTAT
>NW_021409244.1:0-3850 GCF_001605985.2 Dendrobium catenatum | reverse complement strand
CCTCCCTCTTCAATTTGGTGGGCCCCTTGGGCCCACCTGCCTCCTTTCTCCCTTTCGGCTGACCGCCCAGGCAGGCGGGTTCTCCGCCTGCAGTACGTGAGAACCGGCTCTTTTTGGGCCGGTGTTGCTGTGGGCTGGACCGGCCGGTCCGGTCCATCACGTTCATGTTGATGTTTATGAAGTGGTTGCACCTAATAATTTCGCTCTTGTTATAATTATGCAAACAAAGAATGTCGGAAACCTAAAATATTTTGATTTGCAACTTAAGGAGTCCAAAATAGGGGCATTTGTTGAAGTCATAAAAAGCCTTGTTTGATGAAGCATAAATTTTGACATTGTACAAATTTTGAGGTGGATTAAAAGGATTAAAGCAATGCTCAATTTCACTCATAAAATAAATCAAACACGAGGCAAGCTTAGTTCGATGAAGCGGCTCCACTATATGAGTTGACTTGCACTGTATTTGTTGACCCAACAATCATATGAATTGAAATAAAGAAATGGCTATAAATCGATTGATTTAGGGTAAAACCAATTTTGTTTAGTCTTCCATGTCGTTTGTAACCTTCGGCGACACTTGACATGGGTGTGGGGATGAAGACAACCATGTTGTTGCCATCATCATCATCAATAAGTGATTAACTCGTTTGGTTCATCACTAAGAGCAGCACTTTGATTATGTTTGATCACACTTGCATATGCTTGTTTCTATGCAAGCCGTCTTGGAAATGAGGTTTCACAAGCCATTGATGTAAGACTCATTTGTACTTTTGTAGGTAAACACTCCCCTTGAAGAGAGCATATCAATGTGAAAATAGTGAGATATTATTGTCATTTTCTATAACTTTAAATTAAAATCGATAATTTTTTCATAATTATTCTCATCAATTCGTTTGTCAAAATTTTGATTTATCACCTTTTTTCACTCATGGCATCGATAGCTATAATTTGGTATATTCATTTGGTGTAGTTGCATTTACCATTGTCCACCACTGGCCAACCAAATTTGTTTAGGGGTTGTATCGGCCGATCATATCTTGAGTATAGGAGGGCATGATTTGCATCATGTTTAAGAATGGGTGAAACCTAGTTGAAACACCAAGATCGATAAAATAGAAAATAGAGAAGAAGATCAATGCACAAATACACAAATTTTTGTATAGGTTCATCTATTTGATGGCGATGTCTTTTTATTATAGCTACATATTTCATCAGGATTTGATTATGGAGAAAATGCAATCTTAATTTCATTGATACAACATAAAGATGATCCCCCTTTTATAAAGTAAAAAATAAGGCAACAAAAAATATAACACAATTCCTAGAATACCCTTGTGAAACAACCCTCAAATATAATAAAATTCTCGAAATCTAATTGAAACACCAGCTTACCACTAAGTTTGGGTTGCGCATTTTCTTCTTATGGCAAAAATTAGGCTCCATAACTTAACTCATCATTCATTGTTGATAACTATGAGGAATATGTTAAATGAAGATCAAAATTTTCTTGCCAAAAATAAAAATAGACTATCATTCAATTCATTTGGAAAAATATTTTTAAGCCTTGAAGATCACTTGGATCATCTAAGAATTCTAAGCTACATCATCATCAAATAGAGCTTATGTCTCATCCTTCAATTGCGTTGTAAGATTCATCGCATCGTGACCTCTATCACAATTGTTCATCAAGTTCGACAGTGCAATGAGGTGCATGTTGACATTGTCATTTGCAAGGCCTAAATGACAACAATTGAATGCACCTCAGTTGCCTCCTCCAAGATTTTCAACACAATCATCCTTGTGAGACTTGCATTTCTGGTACCTCATGTTATGCTAATCACTATCCTTTGTCGCTATTGTTGATTTAACCAATAACTTATTCTTTTATATTTTTTTGAAGCCTTCTCTAATTTTGTCGAGGGGCGATATTTTGTGATCCTATTTTATACTAGTGAAAGCTACTCAATTTTGCTTTATGGTGCAGAATGTTGGCCATTAAAAGAGAAGCATAATATTAAGTTAAGTGTTGTAGAGATGAGGACGCTCAAGTGGATGAGTGTCTTTACTCTTAGAGAAAGGATTCAAAATGAGCATATACGTGAAAAGGTTGGAGTAGCTCTGGTGGAAGATTAGATTAGAGAGAGTCGCCTTAGATGGTTTGGTCACATAAAACGGCGGCCTTCTGATGACCCACTTAGGAAAGTAGATGTTTTAAATTTGACTTACGTTAAAAAAGGAAGAGGTAGACCTAAAAGGACTTGGTTAGAAAATATTAGAAATGACATTTCTTTATTAGATTTAAAGGAGAATTTAACTTTTAACACGACACAATGGAGAAAATGAGTTATGTAGCCGAACCCACACAGTGGGATAAAGGCTTGATGTTGTTGAAAGCTATTCATTTAGGCATAGCCTTATGATTTTTTTTCTTTCCTTTTTTTTTTTCTCGATTTTTTATGTAAAATATTTTTTTTGTTTACTCGGTTTATTTGAATGGTTATTTGTGTTAATCGAAAGAGACTAAGATACCCGAGATCAGTTCTTACTCTACATGCTCGGTTTTCATCCTAGAATCGTATTGTGTGGTGGTATTTTAAGAATATGAGTCCAGCTTCACTCTGCCTACCTAATTATGTAGCTGATATAAAATAAGAAGTGACAAGAAATCTTTATATTGTTGATTCTTTCAATGAGTATTTATACATAAAGCTGCATAGAAGAAAATAAAATAAATAATTACAATAAAAAAAGACCCTCACAAATCGCCTTCAACAGATTCACCCGCCATTTGATCCATTAACCGATTGATTCCAAGAGAGCTATTCATGGATTATCTCTTTATTTTCTTGTATATGAATTTGTGCGAGAGGTATTTCCTTGTAAGCAATGAATCTATGACCTCTAATTTTCTTATCTAGTGCTCCCACTGTCTTCTCTTAATTTAATGACTCTTCAACACTCCCTTGTAAACTGGATGGTTGAAATCTACTATTTTAAGTTTGCTTATTACATTTTTGAATGTAAGGTTGTTAAGCTCTTTGGTGAATATATTAGTAAGTTGTCTTCCTGTTGGGACATATGGATTGTAGATCAATCCACTTTCTAATTTTTATTTCATGAAATGTCTATCCACTTTCACACATTTGGTACGACCATGTTGTACAGGATTGTAAGCAATGTTATGGCAATTTATTTGGGCAGTATATCTTTATAGGCTCTTCCCATCAGATTTTTAAATCACCCAGAACATTTTAATCTATTGTAGTTCGTTGATATCTTGAGCAAGTGCTTTGAATTTGGATTTGGCTCTAGATCTTGAAATGACAAATTATTTCTTACTTCTCCATGTTATAAGATTTTTGTTCTTGTTTTTTTTTGAAAGAAATAGCGGCAATAAATCTTCACCTTGAGGTTCAGTGGTTTTCATATGGGATAAGTGTTATGCATTACATTATTCTTTCTTCTTCGGCTTGTATGATTGAAAAGGTGATGCAAGCACACTAGATAGAAAAGCCACAAAGGAGAACAATGTGCAAAACTATAACCAAACTCGATTCAAATAGTAGCAATCATCTATTAGCACAAAAAATGACGGATAAAAACTAGAAGAGAAGTCAAAAGAAACAAAAGAAATAAATAAAAAAAGTCGCTATCCTCAGAACAACCGACATAACGGTTTCCTCACATGCATCAAAATGTAAGTTAAGTAAAATATGTGCTTAGGGCTAGCAAACCGATGGTCCACCACAGCAAGATAGTCCAAACGTCCAATCCAAACTTCTCCAGCAAATGCTCCCAAATAAGCCAACAAATATCACCTCAGCTCAAGAAGAAGGATACAAATGGAGTG
>NW_021409243.1:0-210 GCF_001605985.2 Dendrobium catenatum | reverse complement strand
AACTTAAGAAATAAAAAATAAAAAAATAAAAGTACATACTCTTTTACTTGACATATTATTCTACCCAATCTTGATCTTCTAGTAGCCTTGAGTAGTATATATTTTAACTACAATGCTAGTGCTCATAGACAAAAGGAATATCCAAAATATTCACTGAGAAAAAATAATAATTCAATTAATAATATTTATCATCATCAAAATAACTTAATA
>NW_021409242.1:0-261 GCF_001605985.2 Dendrobium catenatum | reverse complement strand
AGACGAGGTAAAATGGGATGTAAGATATTCTATTCTTGAATGAATTAAGGATCCATATAAAAGCTGGGTTAAAAGGGATTTAAGATCTTCTCTTCTTGACCGAATTAAGGATGAAAATAAAACTGCTATACCCCACTTTCCCAATAAGTTCATCTTCTTGACTACCACTTGGTCAGCATTCTACTCTGACAAGAGGTTTAAATAATATTTACTCAACCAAATCAAGTTAAGTTTATCATGAAGATTGCTTTCAAGAAAAAG
>NW_021409241.1:0-219 GCF_001605985.2 Dendrobium catenatum | reverse complement strand
AATAGGTGTTCAAATCCTTAGATTCAGTGATTGAAGTTATTTTAGCATCGTACGAAGAAGGAAAGCATCTCAAAATTTTGTTCACTTTTTCATAGTTTGAAAGTTTCATTCCTAGTGCATGCAGTGAAGTAACAATATGTGTAAACCTAGTGTACATGTCAGAAATAGTTCCAGATGGTTTTATACGAAAAAGTTTGTAGTCATGCAAAAGAATATTTA
>NW_021409240.1:0-275 GCF_001605985.2 Dendrobium catenatum | reverse complement strand
CTGATCCAAGATCGTCCTGGCCGATTACCAAAAAATATAGAATAATTTAATTATTTCTGGAAGTAATTTCTTTCTGTTTTGAGCTTATCATCCTGGTCGATACACGTATCGTCCAAGCTGATTGGCTAATGACGGCTGCCTTAATTAAGAACCCTTGATTAGATCTTCTTTTTTAAGCCCGATCGTCCAAGACGATGTAAATATCGTCCTGTCTGATTTGAGTTAAAATAGAAATTTCAAGTCTCTCAAGTGTGTGTGTGTAGGGTTACTTAGCA
>NW_021409239.1:0-1510 GCF_001605985.2 Dendrobium catenatum | reverse complement strand
AACGAACCCAGCTCGATTAGATATATATTTAACTCGACTCGACTCAGCTCACAACCCTACTTCAAATGAATGACTCAAATGATCCTAAAAAAATCATATATGTCACTAATTTTATTCATGCTAAAGTGAATGAATGCTTTAGATCTTCAACTAAGCAATATTTTTGCTTACAATGTAAACATGAGAAGATTGAAGACAATCAATCATATATTAATGAGCTTCACACCTTACAATGTAAGTGATGATACATTTCAACAACACAATATTTCAGTAATAAGTAATTTATATCATATAATAATTTCTTTTTTGATGAATTTTTGACAATGTGTATGGTAAAAGCTCAATCTAATGGGTGCAGAAGAACTTACTTCTCAAGAGCGTAGGTTTCTCTGAGATATTCAATGATGTAAGCACTTTCAAACATCTTAACTCCAGTATTAGGATCATCTAAATAAGGAACCTGCATCAATAATCGCGCACCAAGAGAGCAATGAAATGTGAGGTGAGAGAGAGCTTGAGCAAGAACTTGCAATATAAGCCAGAATGACAATGGTTCTACATTTGATTGGAATGGATTGGATAAGGAAATGACCTGACAGTGTCCGACTTTGTCTAATAGCTGCTGGCGTTTTGGGCTGCCTCTTGCAGAGCTGCGGTGGGAAATTTCTTAAGAGAAAGCTGTAATCAAGGAATTTGAGACTTTGTGCCTTGTTTGGGATGGTTTTTTCATTGCGTCTTAAAACAACTTTTAGTATAAAAAGTAAAATTTTTGTACTAGAAAGCTGTTTTAAGAAGTAGCAAAAAAGCCGTCCCAAATAAAACATATTTACTTTTAAAACAACTTATTAATGCAAAAATTAACTTTTTTTTACTACAAAGCTGTTTTAAGAAGTAATAAGAAAGCCATTCCAAACAAAGCCTAAGGTTTCGTTTGGGACTGCTCTTTTGTTGCTTCTTAAAGTAGTTTTTTAGTACAAAAATTAAAAATTTCATACTAGAAAGCTTCTTTAAGAAGCAACAAGAAAGTCGTCCCAACAACAACATCAAGCCTTTGTCCCACTACGTGGGGTCGGCTACATGAATGCTTTTTCTCCATTGTGTCCTGAAAAAAATCAAATTCTCATTTAAATCTAATAAATCTAATAGTGGGGCAAAATTGTCCCAAACGAAGCCTAAATTCTCTGTTGGATTTGAATTCAAAATCCCCCTAATTTCTGGATAATATGATCAAAGCTATATCAAAATCTGTTAATCAGATTAAGGTTGATAGGAAAAAAAAAGCATGTTGTTTGTGTCTGATTTTGTTTGGCCTGATTAATAGTTTGTGTTCAACTAGCTTTTAGAAATCCATTTATTTAGCGAGCTAAACAGGAACAGGCCTTATTTGATCATGTTCAACTAGATAGTAGTTTGATTTTATATACACATTCACACATGCTTATATTCATATATTTATATTTACGTGACTATATTTGCACGTTGCGGCATGTCTATTTTATAATTTATATAT
>NW_021409238.1:0-433 GCF_001605985.2 Dendrobium catenatum | reverse complement strand
GTAGGTTCAGGTCAACCCGAAAACCCAATGTTGGGTCTGGGTTGCATTTTTTTGACCCGTATGCAAAAACGGGTCGTGTTCGAGTTGTATAAAACAGTAGTGGGTCAGTGTCGGGTCACCTAATTTTGATACCCCTTAGCGACAATGATCAATAGTAGCCATCAGCATGTGGTAATAATCAGCAGCGGCTAGCAGCAAACCAACATCACTTTACATAAATTACGTATTGAAATTTATTTAATTCAGATGAATTGCAAATTCATTGAAACTAAGGTTGCGCTTGTGATAGCTTTTTTAATGCTTTCAAAAGCAGTTTTATAGTACAAATATTTTTAATTCAAAAATTTTTTTACTAAAAAATTATTTTAAAAATCAATAAAAAAATTGTCCCAAATAAATCTTATATTAAATAAGAATTTCGAATTCACTCTTA
>NW_021409237.1:0-270 GCF_001605985.2 Dendrobium catenatum | reverse complement strand
GTTTTCGTAGAAAACTGGCTCCGAACCGCTCGAACCGGTGGTCCGACAGTCAAACCGTCGAACCAGTTTCAGTTTCCTTTAACCTGATGGTTCGCTAAAAAGGAAAACGGACGGCTGAGATGCCATCTGAGCGGACTGCGGAGTGACGGAGATATACAAAGTCACGACAAGAAGAAAGAAAAAAAAACCCTATTCGACATATTTGTATCACGGCTCTCGTTCCGCCTTAGTGTCATCTTCTCCGCCTCCGACGTCTTCTTCTCCGCCTCC
>NW_021409236.1:0-446 GCF_001605985.2 Dendrobium catenatum | reverse complement strand
AGGATATTTTAAAGAAATATGAAATGGATAGTGCAAATCCCATGAACACCCCAATGAGTTCGACAATCCAATTAGATAAAGAATCTAGTGGAAAATCAGTAGATCAGAAAAAATATAGAGGAATGATTGGATCCCTTCTTTACCAGACTGCCAGTAGACCGGACATAATATTTTGTGTGTGCCTTTGTGCACGTTTCTAAGCCGATCCTAAAGAGTCTCACTTAACTGCTGTCACAAGAATTCTTAGATATCTACTAGGCACCCCAAACTTAGGAATTTAGTATCCCAAACACAACACTTCCTTTGAAATCCTAGGGTACTCAGATTCTGACTTTGCAGGATGTAGGATAGATAGAAAAAGCACCTCTGGTACCTGCCAATTCATAGGACAATCATTAATTTCTTGGTCAAGTAGGAAGCAAAACTCAGTAGCACTTTCCACAGCC
>NW_021409235.1:0-260 GCF_001605985.2 Dendrobium catenatum | reverse complement strand
GCTGGCCTTAGGGAAGACCTTAGAACCGAACTTTTTGCCAGAGGAATTGACACCTTAGAAGGCAGCATGCAGCCTGGTACTTGACCTAGAGGAGTCCAAGACCCACTCCCACACGAGACAGTTTGACTCTCGACCAAACCCATATCGTACTTCCACCAGCCAGCCCCAAAACCGACCCACGAACTCGATAGGTAGTCGACCCACTGCTAACCCAGCCCCACCCCGCCCGGATTCCAAAGGTAAAGCCCCCGAACGTGACG
>NW_021409234.1:0-282 GCF_001605985.2 Dendrobium catenatum | reverse complement strand
ATGCCAAAGCCATGATTCATTAGAAACAGTTTTTAAAAAAAAAGTAGTAGGAGATTGAATAGAATTTAAATCTAGCATTTAAACATTATTTATCCTTTTCCATTTAAAACTTCTTTTCCATTTAGGCTTAATATGATAGCTAGTAGGTAAAAATTTTATATTATATCCCTTGTCACATAGCTGACTAATACTTAACAAATTATGTTTTAAGCCTTCAACCAATAACACATTGTCTATAAAAAAGATTTTGAAATTTCCAATCATACATGATCCAACAACTTT
>NW_021409233.1:0-299 GCF_001605985.2 Dendrobium catenatum | reverse complement strand
TAGTTCTTCTAATTTCAATCATGGGGTGTGACACTTACAATTCTCTTGAATTGCAAGCCATAGTTTATGCCCCAAATTCAAGCTCCCCCTGTAAAAAATGGAGGCCTAATTTAAATTTTTTGCCCAAAAATTTGGAACACTACATCGGATGATTAATATTGATTCCCTTAATCATGAGATATTTTGTTAGCATTTAAGTATAGTTATGATATTGGAATTAAGCAATTTGAGACTCTGTGGATTGATCTCTTCAAGCTACTCGATTTGACTATAAGCATGCCGAATTTGGAAATCACTTG
>NW_021409232.1:0-622 GCF_001605985.2 Dendrobium catenatum | reverse complement strand
TTTACTCTCCTAACAGAGTCACCGAAAGACCAACATTTTATATGAATAAGAAGGTTTTCAGAATCTTTTAATTTTATCATTGATGAAAGAACAATTATTTTTAAATATTTCATAATGACTGGAGTTCCAAGATATTTAAATGGCATCTTTGAGTACCACATTTGGAGATATTTGAACATTTGAAAGAATAAAATGAATATCTATTTTAATCGTAAACTCACACACGTATCATATATTTAAGGCTTCACACCAAAAAATTTTATTCGAAATCTTAAGTTTCTAATAAAAAAATTAAGGCTTTGCTTGGAACAGTTTTCTTACTGCTTTCTGAATTAGTTTCTTACCGCTCTTTTAAATAGCAGTAAAAAAATATCACAAATTAAACCAATTAATAGAATGAATGAGGTTCCCTCTTCTCATTAGAGATGCCAATTCTAAAAAAGTCATGTTTTTATCAAGGTTGTGAAAATCGGACCGGACAACAAACCGGAGGAAGGAGAGGTTCAAGGTTCGACAGGTTGAATCGGATGATGTAATATATAATAATAATATTAAAAATTAATAACCTTAATAGAATAATTACGGGAATCGAACCTCAAACCATATAATTCTAAAAATTTAA
>NW_021409231.1:0-527 GCF_001605985.2 Dendrobium catenatum | reverse complement strand
ATTGTTTTAGAAAAATCTTCACAAAGATTTTTATTTAAAGATCCAAAATTGATATCATCCACATAAATTTGAACAATGAGTATATCCTTTCCAAATTTCTTTAAAAAGAGAGTTGTATCCACACTTCCTTCTTCAAAAGATCTTTCAAGCAGGAAGGTGCTCAATCTCTCATATCAAGCCCTAGGTGCATGTTTCAATCCATATAATGTCTTTTTTAACTTGAAAACATGATTTAGGTATTTAGAATTTTCAAAACCTGAAGATTGTTCTACAAAAAACAACTTCTTCAATTAACCCATTTAAAAAGGCACTTTTCACATCCATTTGAAATAATTTAAATCCTTTAAAACAGGCAAAAAACAAGCAAATGCTAGTAAAACCCTAATTGCTTCAAGTCTAGCTACAGGGGCATAAGTCTCCTCAAAATAAATTCCTTCGATTTGATTAAACCCCTTAGCAACTAATCTAGCCTTATTTCTAATGACTACTCGTGAGTCATTCATTTTATTTTTGAATACCCACTTGGT
>NW_021409230.1:0-224 GCF_001605985.2 Dendrobium catenatum | reverse complement strand
TATAATCTATTTTACATGCCTTGTGGCCCTATTTTTAGCCTAAAATGAAAGCTAGAGAGAGATCGAGGAGGATGAAATTGATAAATGAGAAGCAGGGAGAACACTGCATTGGGCTTTGGAAGAGGGGAGGGGAAAAGGTCTCAAGAATCTAAGAGAAAATAATAAATCATGGGACTTGCTTTATTTATAAATATAAATAAGTATATATATTTATATTTATATTT
>NW_021409229.1:0-266 GCF_001605985.2 Dendrobium catenatum | reverse complement strand
AATGTTATAGAAGATGAGATTGAGGTTAACTCCCAAAGGATTTATAAAATAAATTTAGAAAATAATTTGGAAAAAAATTTGGAGATAGAAAATCCTTTGCCTAGAGATTTTAGATTTTCTAAAAACCACCAAAGGGAATTGATTATAGGTGAACCTAGTGAGGGTGTAAGAACTAGGCGTGGACTAAACAAATAAGTTAATCATTCAGCCTTCATTTCAATAACAGAACCCATAAATATTGATCAAGCACTTTCGAATGAATTTTG
>NW_021409228.1:0-516 GCF_001605985.2 Dendrobium catenatum | reverse complement strand
AAGCGGACTTAGACCTAAAGACTGATTTAAACTGGATGGCTGCCGTAAGAGTGGACTTAAGCCAGAAATCCAATAAGATGCCGTAAAAGTGGACTTAGACCTAAAGACTGAGAGCGGACTTAAGCCAGAAAGCCAATAGGATGCCGTAAAAGCGGACTTAGAACTAAAGACTGATTTAAGTTTGATTGGCTGCCGTAAGAGCGGACTTAAGCCAGAAAACCAATAGAATGCCATAAAAGCAGACTTAAACCTAAAGACTGATTTAAACTGGATTGGCTGCCGTAAGAGCGAACTTAAGCCAGAAAGCCAATAGGATGCCGTAAAAGCGGACTTAGACGTAAAGACTGATTTAAACTGGATTGGCTGCCGTAAGAGTGGACTTAAGCCAAAAAGCCAATAGGATGCCGTAAAAGAGGACTTAGACCTAAAGACTGATTTAATCTGGATTGGCTACCGTAAGAGCAGACTTAAGCCAGAACGCCAATAGGATGCCATAAAAGCGGACTTAGACCTAAA
>NW_021409227.1:0-417 GCF_001605985.2 Dendrobium catenatum | reverse complement strand
CATAATTAATGAAAAATCACATAAGCTAAATAATAATTAATTATCATATATATCATAAATTCAATAGGTTTAAATTTAGATAACACCTAAAATATAATTAATATTTATAAAAAATCCATATTGGAAATGTTCTAACAATCTTCCTTTAGGGAAATATATATAACATGATAATTATACATTATTACAAAATCTTAAGAGCTAAATATTTTTAATCTTTTTTAATTAACCTCTTTAGACAATCTACTCAATCAATGTGGATGCAAAGCAACTTTTGTAACATTTCTTCCTAACAAGATCCATATATAAATGATTATCATATTAATGTGATTAATGACATAGATCGAATACCAATATGCAACAAGAAAATTTTACATAGTGTGATCTTCATTGCATGTAAATTTTAGGTTGTTCATATAT
>NW_021409226.1:0-210 GCF_001605985.2 Dendrobium catenatum | reverse complement strand
AGCTCTGCGGGCAGCCGGGCAGGGGGTGGGCAGCTCTACGGGCAGTCATTTTAAACAGGTTTCCAGGTTGACCCGGCAACCAGTCGGATCAACCCGAACCCGCCCCGTTTTTCAAACAGGTCAAATCTGCTAACCCGAACCCGACCCGTTTTGAAATCGGGTCGGATTCCAGGTTGGATTTTCGTGTCGTGTAAAATATTGACAGCCCTA
>NW_021409225.1:0-222 GCF_001605985.2 Dendrobium catenatum | reverse complement strand
CTAAAGTCAACCATATTTTCACATTCTTTATTCAAAAGTTTAGCGAAATACCTCATCCACTTTTATTTAATATCATCTTCTAAGATAAGTACTTTTTGATCTTCATCCTTAATACACTTCACTTTAACTAAATCCTTACTATTTCTATCTCTTTGTTTGGCTCTTATACATATATCTTTCTCCCACCTTAGTATCTAATATATTATATAAATCATTAAAAGA
>NW_021409224.1:0-651 GCF_001605985.2 Dendrobium catenatum | reverse complement strand
ATGAGTTTGAAGAAGAAGTTGAGTCAGATAACAAGAAAAAGACAATTGTTCAATTTAATAATGTCTTGCTTGCTTCAAGCTTTCTAATACATGATTACTATTCACTTTACATAAACAAAAAAGCATGCATGACATCTACACAAACTAGAAATAAATGGATTTCTGAGTTAATTTTTGGCCATCCTGTTAGATTTCATAATATTTTTAGAATGTCACAAATCATTTTCAACGACTTGGTATGTTTACTGGAATCAAAACACGGGATGCATGGATCGCGTAGGACGAACATTAAAGAATTACTTGCCATTACATTATTTTTTTAAGTCAAAATGAATCTATTCGAGCAACTGCTGAAAGATTACAGCATTCAACAGAAACTATTAGTAGATATTTCTCTGTTGGAATTGAAGCATTAGCTCAATTGTCATTGCATATTATTTCACCCGAAGATAAGCAATTTCAAAATATTCCAGTACACATCCGTAAGGATATGAGGTATATGCCATATTTTAGAGATTGCATTGGGACAATTGATGGAACACACATTGATGCAAGAATTCCTGTGGAAGATCAAATTCCATTCATAGGACGACATCATAAAACAACTCAGAATATAATGACTACTTGTGATTTCAACATATGTTTTACATT
>NW_021409223.1:0-225 GCF_001605985.2 Dendrobium catenatum | reverse complement strand
TGACATACATAAAGATAGATTGTTGTATGAATGGATGCATGTTATACTTTAAAGAAGATATCGCAGAAATTGTATGCCGTCATTGCAATGCACCAAGATTTAAACCCAAATCCAGAAATAGAAGGAAGCAAAAGGATATGCCTGTTAGTAGGAGTTCTACTTTTCAATAATTTCTAGACTACAATGGCAATATGCATCCATGAGATCTGCTGCACATATGAGATG
>NW_021409222.1:0-1080 GCF_001605985.2 Dendrobium catenatum | reverse complement strand
GTAATAATAAGGGCACTTGCCTACAGACATTCAATTTTATATATTTAATTTGATTGATTTATTTAATTGATTGTGCAGTAGAACTACCTATTTTTTCTAGTCTTTTTACCTGCATGCCGATTTTGATTTGACCTGGTGTACGATCGTAGGCTCTTAAGGACTTAATAAAATTTTTCTACTTAAATCAAATTAAAAACTTTAAGATCACATAGAAACTCTTACGTTTTAAGAAATAAGCCCGGGACCGCCGGGAGTTTTCATTTCATAGAATTCATTCAAATTCAATTTTTTTAATCGAGTCAATTAGCATGCATCGTACTAGAAACTAATTTAAAAATCTTTAAATCCTTAATTGCATTTTCTTAAGCATCAAACCCAACATAAGTTTAAGTGACCATTTAGGATCCGCTCTAGATGTCGGTCCCATTCTCAAATACCTTTCTTAAATAACGTCCCGATCACTCTACATAAATTGACCGGACTCATAATTTTAAATCGTTTAGGTGGTTTAGCTGGCTCCCCAATCCAGGCCGGGGTAAGACCAGATTCGCATCGCATTAACTAGGTTCGGGTCAACTTTTAGTGCCCAATTTAGATTTAGGTTCTGAGGCTAGCTCGGGCTATAAGACCTTACCCTCCGGGAATTGAATCCCAATTTTCTAATAAAATTGACCATTCAAAATTAAATATCTCTTTCAATCTAATTTGAGCCCAACACTTATAATAGGCTGGAGTGTTTTCTGAAGTAATTCAAAATCTCAAAACACTCCCTACCCTTCTTCTTTTGACTCCAGAAATAACTGTTCTGCCTTGATCCAATCCCTTTTGAAATTCCTACCCTTTTCTTCCTTTGATATCAATCTTTGAAAATCTTAAATAAAATTTTACACCGCTATTTTAATTGAGTGTTTTCGTAGGAAACTTCTATTTCCTACGTGGTGGGAAAAATTATGTCTCACCACGCAGATTTTGATTTCTCCTATTTTATAATCGAATACTACATTAAGAATAAAGTACAGTCTCGAGAGGTCGACACAATATTTTATAATGGATTCAATATCAAAATAGGGTTTTGAAAAT
>NW_021409221.1:0-312 GCF_001605985.2 Dendrobium catenatum | reverse complement strand
TGAGGATTCAATGTTAGGATGATCTATTTATCAAAAAATTTTACAGTTACAAGTAGATTTATAAAAGCTCAATATAAACTTTATTAATTTTGAACCATGAAAAGTAGAACTTGAAGCACATCATCATCATAATCATTATTACTTGAAGCACACTCAATATAATGCTTTGAAACGACCATATTTGTATATTTGTACGAAATGTCTTCGTACACGCTGATCGTCCCGTACGAACTAAGTTCTTCCAGTACGAATGGTTATTACTAGGTCGGTTCTAGAAACTGCTGAAAATCGTTCTAAGTCGTTTAATCGTCT
>NW_021409220.1:0-393 GCF_001605985.2 Dendrobium catenatum | reverse complement strand
GTGTATACAAACTACTGTGTACGTGCGGGGGTACTTTAAAATAATTGTAGTTGTGCAGGTAACTGTCATTTGAGTGCACACAACTTTTCATTTGAGAGCTTGTACACGCCTTCTGTCCGCTAGTACGAGCGTTGCAGATCCGATGGCGGATTGTAACAGCTTATGGATTGAATTGTTTGCTGCTTTGTACAGATAGACTGTCATGCACTAATTGCATGATGTGCAGATAGATTATAGTGCACTAACTAATCTCCTGCTTTTGGCTCGTAGGAGATTGATGTGTTTGATTGGTGGACCATCGCATTTACGTGTCTTCTAGTATTAGTAAGGACTGCCACGCATATCCACCAGATAGCCAACCTCGGTAGTAGGAGCTTTCCTATGACTTGTATA
>NW_021409219.1:0-389 GCF_001605985.2 Dendrobium catenatum | reverse complement strand
TTAATAATAACAGAAAGATATCAATTTTTGATGGTCTATTTAATAATGTTAATGAAGACAAAATTAAAGCCAAATAAATATAAGATTTGATAAAGAAAATCTCAATAAATGTTATCATAAGATTTAGCGATGCCCAATTTAAAAATAAGGTTATCACCAGGCACCTTAACATCTAAGTCATGAATAATTTCTCGAGTCAATAAAATATTAACCGTAATGGATCTACCTTTAACAAAAATAGTTTGATTTGGAGCAATAATTCTCAGAAGTAAAGGAGCAAGAAGGTTCATAAGAATTTTAGAAATCAACTTACTAAAGAAGGTACAAAGGCTAATAGGTTTAAAATCTTTCCAATTGCAAGTGCTAGTAACTCTCGGGATAAGCACAAT
>NW_021409218.1:0-1488 GCF_001605985.2 Dendrobium catenatum | reverse complement strand
GAACGAAGAATTCTCATAAAAAATAAACACATTTTATCGAAATTATTTTAAACAGCAAAAACATTAACTTTCTGTATTCACAAAGAGCAACATCTTACTATACTGCAACTTTCAAAACATGCCATTTATGAAAAGGAGCAGAATAGAAGCAGCTCCATTCTCTCAAAATATGAAATTGAACAGCTACAAAACAAGTGTTCCAAGGAACAATATCCTTCACAATATTTGGATCTAGGACTTGGCCTTTATTTGGGACGGCTTTCTTACAACTTCTTAAAGTAGTTTTTTAGTATAAAAATTTTAATTTTTTACTACAAAACTATTTTAAAAAACAGTAAGAAAGCCACCCCAAACAAAGCCTTAGCATCACTCTATAAACATAAACATCAAATTGACGTAGCTACAGGAAATTAATATCAAATCAGACATCAGATAACTACAAGAACCACAGATTGTTCATAGTTCAGCTTCTTGAAACCAGAACTGTGATAACATACAGTTGCTTACAAGCTCATATTCAGAAGTTATCAAAAGGTTTTCACTTTCCTGACTTCACAGCCTCCAAGTTCATGTTTACCAGTTCTTTCGCTTACCCTCTCATCTAATTCCTAGCTGATGCAATCTATTGTACCATATGGAGTGAAGGATCATGTGAAACAAATCATACTTCAAAGGCTTGCTGTAACAGAGAAAGTGTTTTTGAACTTTTCTTACTCCCAGCTGCAACAGCCTGAATCTCTCTTCCGGGATTGAAACCAGTAAATCTTTCAGTCTCGGCACATCCACCTCCGGAATTATAACAGAGAAAGCTTCCCAGTTCAACACTTCAAAGAAAGGTGGCACGTAGTTGTCAGATATTATGACAGGAACACATTCATAGTAGATGGATTCAACAACTCTTGGACTGTTAACTTCATAGCCCCTTGGGCAGATACAATACTTGCTATTCTTCATGTGCTGGATATAGATCATTTTGCTCTCCACCCCAGGAGCCATGGGGCCTAAGATTTTCATGTCTGGGTCTTTGTTCTCCCAGTGCTGCAAAAGGATAAGACGGAGTCGACCATGCAGATTTCCTGCATAGAAGGCTAGAGTTGATCTATTGTCTGCAGAATTTCCACCAAGATCTTTAAGAGGATTTCATGCCGAACGGACGTAGATTTCGGGAAGAGAGACGTCTTTTCCCAACTGGAAACCTCTCCTGAGATCAGCATTGCAGAGGGCGCGGATTGAAGTTCCCATGGCTTGTGCTGTTATGTGAGGTGCCTGGCAGATGAAGCACAACTAATCAGAGGATATAGAATCATGAAACATGCACATAAACATACATGCATTTTTATGTACAAAAATTAATTTTGATCAGATTTTAAGGTTGCTCGTTTCTTTCCGAGCTCGGCATAATCCCAGTTCAATCTAAGCTGGACTTATAGAATGTCAGTTACCTCATTGATTTGGACATTAGCTCAATTTGAGCCAAAAATGGTTCCA
>NW_021409217.1:0-391 GCF_001605985.2 Dendrobium catenatum | reverse complement strand
GTGATCCTTAGTAAAGTCTAGTTTTGGTATACCTCTCTTTAAGCTCTTTTGGATAATTATCCTAAGGTTTTTCATACTAGAATGACAAAGTCTCCTAGGCCAAAGCCATGATTCATCAATAACAGTTTTCAAACAAAAAGCAGTAGAAGATTAAAAACAATTTAAATCTAGCATATAAAATTGTTTATCCTTTTTCCATTTAAAACATCTTTCCCATTTAGGCTTAATATGCAGCTAGTAGGTAAAAATTTTACACTATAGCCCTTATATCATAGCTGACTTATACTTAACAAATTATGCTTTAAGCCTTCAACCAAAAACACATTGTCTATAATTTTTTTTTTTCAAATTTCTAATCATACCTGATCCAACCACTTTCTTTGTGGTCTTA
>NW_021409216.1:0-232 GCF_001605985.2 Dendrobium catenatum | reverse complement strand
CCATAACATCTATATATAGAAACACAAAGAAATGCATATGCAATAAAAAAATCCCATTTGCCCCGACGAGCATGTTATGGGTATACACATGACGTTTGAGGATGTTACACAGACCATATGATATTCCCAAATTCAAACCAGATCCACTATCAGTAATTAGATAAAGTTGATATGTTTCAACAGGTAATTGTAATAATGCCCCATAAATGCATGCATGGGCCCCGACGAGCAT
>NW_021409215.1:0-303 GCF_001605985.2 Dendrobium catenatum | reverse complement strand
AGGACATTAGTTAAATGAGACATAATAATTTTGGAAAACAGTTTATTATAATTTAAGAGTATTATGAGAATTCACATTTATCACACTGTGTCTTGGTATTGTATTTGAATTCCTAAACCTATTAACAAAAATTTTTATCTCAGATGAAGAAGCTGAAGGAACATTATAATCCAAATCCAAAAAAAATTGAATAGAGCGCGTTGTAACAACTTCAGTTTCACCTGCAATGCCCTTACCTTTTCCTTCCACATGTGTAATCTTCTTAAGTAACTCCCCATTATTCTCCTTGATCACGAGAGGACC
>NW_021409214.1:0-399 GCF_001605985.2 Dendrobium catenatum | reverse complement strand
ATGCACTTTCTACATGAAACACCTTTTGATATGCAGATTTATTTTCTACTTTTCACAACATTTCATTCTTTACATTTTCAACCTTAGCAAGACATATATAAATTTTACTTTTTAAAATAAATAAAACATTTCACCTTTAAAAAAAAATGCATATACTTCATTTCACAATTCCCATACTTCACTATTCAATCACTCATACACTTTATTTTCCAAACCATCACATATTTCCCTTTTCCTAAAACCGCATAAAACAAAAATGTACAAATCAGCTTCCAACTTATCCATAAACTCTTACATTCTTTACTCTACCAAACATATATGTTAACTTTCCAATCAGAATTTATCAATCGCATATACTTATTTACTAAATACTCATAACTAAAATCATGCTAGTGTAAT
>NW_021409213.1:0-378 GCF_001605985.2 Dendrobium catenatum | reverse complement strand
TGCGGGTTTTCCAGAAATCAAAAGGTAAGTTATCAAATAATGGAGGTCGTGTAATTGAATAACCTTCAGTAGTGTTTCGATTCCCAAAGTTATCCATGGATCAAATTCAAAAAATTTTCAAAAACTAATTTTATGAAAGAAGCTCTGATACCACTTGAAAGTTCGTTTGGGATATTAAGCCCTATACAACTAGCCCAAGGCTAACCAAGAGGAGGGTGAATTGGTATTTTTAAAAAATCTTTAGGCAAAGCACGAGTACAAACCAAATCACCACAAAAAAATGCGGAAGTAGTAAAAATAAAAATACAAGGGTTTATAATGTTCGGTCAACTCGACCTACGTCCACTCCCCGGAGGCGCCCTCCGAGTATTACACTAC
>NW_021409212.1:0-272 GCF_001605985.2 Dendrobium catenatum | reverse complement strand
CTTGGTTATGGTTAGCCCTAGGAACCACTAGTAAAATAAGGACATCAGAGATCAGCAGCTACGTTCTGAAGTTAATTTTTTATGTGTTTTATGTACCAGTTTGTTTTATATTTCTGTTTTTTTCCCATTTTACCCCTAGGGGTGGTAATGTGGTGTTGTAGCCCGAAGGGCATTTTAGTCATTGTTTCTTTTCTTTTCATGAGGACTATTTATAGGCTAGTTCTATTGTATTTTGGGTTAAGGAATGAATATTATGAAAGTTTCTTGGGTAT
>NW_021409211.1:0-225 GCF_001605985.2 Dendrobium catenatum | reverse complement strand
TAGATTTGAGAGATACGACTGCTCTTGTCAGCCCTGCGTCCCCCTGGATCACCTTCCTCTGCCCTTCTATCATTAGCTCCATCCTCAGAGCACCCCAGTTGACCTTGGTCTCCCCCAGAGTCTGTAGCCATTTCATCCCTAGGATGACATCTGTACTTCCCAATTCTAAGGGGAGGAAATCCTCCCTAACCTGTAGCCCTTGGATGGTCAGGACCACTCCCCGGC
>NW_021409210.1:0-234 GCF_001605985.2 Dendrobium catenatum | reverse complement strand
ATCAAATTAAATCGATCTACTCAATGGTATGCCCCCTGGCTTGCAAGAGAAATCACCCAATGTTGGCAATTATTCAAGTGCACTACAAATAATGCTATAAGGGCCCTTACATGTCTCTATTTCTATTATGTTATGTTCTATCCACGTTTATATATCTCCATCTGTCTGGTGCAGGTGTAAGATGATCAAAGAAGTTACAAGTGAAAGTAGAGTTATAAATGGAATTAGGCTATG
>NW_021409209.1:0-270 GCF_001605985.2 Dendrobium catenatum | reverse complement strand
CTTGTTTGGGTTCCCAGGTCTAACATTTGATGTCTTTACAGGATTGCTCTCACACAAGACCTCGTAGGAGCATATGGTACCTGAATAGCGGATGTTCAAAGCATATGACTGGAGACAATGCACAATTCATATCGGTAGAAGCCAGGAATGGAGGCAAGGTTACACTTGGAGATAATACCACAAAGAAAGTGGTTGGATCTGGTATGATTGGTAATTTCAAAAAATTTTTTTATACAATGTGTTATTGGTTGAAGGCTTAAAGCATAATTT
>NW_021409208.1:0-284 GCF_001605985.2 Dendrobium catenatum | reverse complement strand
TTATAGAACATTTAGCTTTTTTTTATTAATTTTCTTATTGAGTTAAAGCCGTAATTAAATTTTAATCAATCTTAACTAATTATATATTTGATATTAATAATAGTAGCATATATGCTTATCACTACACATAAATTATTTCAAAATGGTGCCCGCTATTTGCGTCATGCATGAGCATTGGCACGCGCAGTTTTGTTAACATATTATAAATTTCAAATTATAAATTATAATTAAAAGTTTAAGGTTTATATATTAATATCATATATAATTATTAATTAATTAAACAT
>NW_021409207.1:0-2668 GCF_001605985.2 Dendrobium catenatum | reverse complement strand
TTTAGCAAAATATCGCATCCACCTTTGTTGAATATCTATCTTCTAAGAAAAATATTTTTAGATCTTCATCCATAATACACTTCACTTGAACTAAATCCTTACTACTATCTCTTTGTTTGGCTAACTTATACATATATCTTTCTCCCTCCTTAGTATATAATCTATTACATAAATCAATAAAAGCTAAGGTATTTACATCGCATATTGCTTTCTTAGATTATTTACGAGTCTCTTTATATTTTCCCACTTATCAGAGTTTTTAAAATTAAACCAATTTTTATAACAAATCTTCTTGTTTCTAATCTTTTCTTGCACATTTGGATTCCACCACAAACTATTTTTATTATTAGGAGTTTTTTCCCTTTAATACTTCAAGCACATCTTTTGCAATATTCTTAATATCACTAGCTACTTTTTCCCACATAATATTAGCATCCTCATGCACAAACAAAATCTTAAGATCTAAAATCTTACCCTCAAAAATATTTTTGTTAATATTTTTTAAATGCCCCCATTTAATCATAGAATATTGTTTTACTTTATTTTTTATTTTCTGTCCCTTTATCTTAAAATCCAAAACTAATATTCGATGTTGAGTACATAAATTTTTACTCAGAATAACTTCACAATCTTTGCAATCTAAACGATCTAATTTTCTTATAAGAAAATAGTAAATCTAAGTTGTACTATATCAATTTTTATAAGTGATGCGATTTTCATTCCTTTTCTTAAATAAGGTATTAGCAATTAAAAAAAGTATAAGCTAATCAAAAATCTAATATGGACTTGCCACTTTCATTTATCATTCCAAATCTATGACCACCATGAATGCTTTTAAAATCATCTAACTCTCCACCAATATGTCCATTTAAATCTCCTCCAATAAAAACTCTTTCTTCAAAAGGTATCTTTTATATTAATTCTTACAAGTCATTCCAAAAATTTAATTTAAAATCAATATCCAAACCTACTTGAAGAGCATAAGCACTTATAATATTAACAATCTTAGCATCAACAACAATCTTTAAAGTTATAATTCTATCTCTAATCCTATTAATTTTTATAATATTATCTTTCAAACTCTTATCTATAATAACATCTACACCATTTCTAATACGACTCCTACCCGAATACCAAAGTTTAAAACCTAAACTATCAATTTCCTTAGCCTTCTCTCCAACCCATTTAGTTTTCTGAATGCACAAAATATTTAACTTCATATGAATCATAATATCTACTAACTTATAAGTTATGTAATTTGGTTTCGTAGAAAACTAGATCCATATTTAAGTAAATAATCCACACAAAATGCATCTCTAAGCAGAATTAGCAGTTGAAGAATGAAATTACTTGATGACCGTGGCAATGATGGGGGCAGAGAGTAAACCTACAATGAGCATAAAAAGATGCCTTTTCCATTACCTACTAACACTAAAATATATTATTTAGAGGCTATTTGATTTGAAGTAACACATGTATAAAGTATTTTAAATGTAGGAGTTTTGAGAATATTGGTGTTTAGTATGAAGTAAAAAAATGTTGGAATTCACCATAATTTTGATGTATTTGAAATTCCTCAGATTTGGACGAGTTTCAAATACACCATAAATTCATCGCCATTTGCGCCGCCCCCCACTAGCATTGTCCATCTCTGGTCATCGTCGCAGGCTACCACCACCATCATCAGCCACCGGCCACTTCCACCATCGGCTAATACCGTCATCAACCACTTCCCACCTCCGGCGTCGTCAATCACCACTGCTGCCACTACAAGCCATCGACGCCCACCACTGTCGAGCTTCATTAGCCGCCGCCAACGTCGGTAACCTGCCACCTCTCACTACCTGCCACCACTGCCACTGCCACTGTCGGCCATCGACTATCACCCTTTTTGGACTTTATACTACATCCATCTTACTTCAAGCTAATACAAAATAGTAATCTCATGCATTCTTTTTATACTCAGCCACTCTAAGATATTCTTTTTATACTGTATTTCTTTTATATTGCATTCTTTTTCAGCCAATCAAACAACCCCTTAAAGAAAAAGCGGCACTACATAACCAAGTAAAACAGGATTTGAAAACCAAATTAACTATTCTACGGCTCCAGGAATCAAAAACAGGCAATAACATCATTAAAAAACAAATCGGTTTCAGGTGTTAATAAGAAAGAAACAGTAAAAAACTTCATAAAAATAATAATCTAAGCAAAAATAAGAACAATAATCAGTTAATATCTAGACATAGAAAGTTTTCATGGATAAAGTCAAATGAAGCATCGCAAGAACACACCTATTTTTTTTCAAAAAATCCTCAATTTGATCATAAAGGAGAGAGAGCCGCTCAAAATGGATATGTCCGCATACTGCATGAAAGTCAAAATGTACATATCTACAACAATAACAAAACTTAAGACAGCACAAGAAAAATATTCAAGCAGTAAATACATGCATAAAAAAGGTATTACCTTATGATATCATTACTAATAGTCTCCATAGCTTGTGCAAATCTTTCACTTAGACGTCCCTCGCCACCATGCTGATTAAGAAAAAAAAGAGGAATAACCAGAACATTATAAGAGACCAAAAAAAGGAATCTAAAAATCCAAACCCATCTCAAAACTAATATGAAGGCTCCACGATGAAAAGTTTAGAAGAGTGTTCTTG
>NW_021409206.1:0-851 GCF_001605985.2 Dendrobium catenatum | reverse complement strand
TAATAAACAACCAGTAAAAATTTTGCTTAACATTGAATTTGAAAAGATACTTAAAAAATTAGAAAAGGTAAAATTTTCAAAAATATTTAAAAATGACTTAAAAATTTTCAGAAAATGATGAACCCAGACATCTTAGGGAATATGCTAACCCTATAGTTGAAGGTATTCATCAAAGCATTAAAAGACACAGTATTCAGGCTAAAAATTTTGAATTGAAACAATTACACTTGGCTATCTTCTTTTACATTGAGAGATAAAACTAAGATGTGGTTAAACTTCTTACCCCCATTCTCGATCACGATTTGGAATGCCTTACCAAACAAACTTTTAGCTAAGTACTTTCTCCCATTCAAGATTGCTAAGCTTAGAAATAATATCACCTCATCTACTCAGTTAGATGGTGACTATTTATGAGGATTGGAAAAGATTTAAGGAATTATTTAGAAAGTGTCATCATCATGCATTACCTGATTGGCTCATTATTCAAACATTATATAATAGTTTGATAGATTCTTTTAGATTGATTATAGATGCAGCTACCGGTGGATCATTGATGTCCAAACTATTCGATGAAGCTTATGCATTGATCAAATAAATTATAGCCAATAATTTCTTATGACCGTCTAAAAGAGTTAATCCTAAGAAGATAACTAGTAAGCATGAAACAAATGCTTTATTTATTTTAACTGTGCAGGTAGTTATTTAGGAATTTGATAATTTTGGAGTTAGTTTACCTAAAATTCACTTTTTCCTGTAGAACAGAATATTTGTGGATCCTCTAATGATCCAAATGCATCAAGAATAGTCCCTTAACTCTACCAATAATAGAAATAACAATCATTTATCAAATA
>NW_021409205.1:0-283 GCF_001605985.2 Dendrobium catenatum | reverse complement strand
CAAGAAAACATGCGTAGAAAAAAAAATACCGGCAAAATTGAAAAAAAAAATTCAGTGGATTTTCTTCGAAAATTTGTTGTTAGAAAAATAAATAAAAATTACTCAAATTCTACCCTAGCGAGCCAACCACCACCTGCTGGCCCCCATGACTGCTCGCTTGCCAGCTCGTAGCACACTCACCTGCCAACCCACAGCCCACATCCCGCCTCACCTGGCCAGCCCAGGCTATATAGGTTGCGGGGATTGATCTGTTATAAATGTAACTATTTTTTATTTACATCAT
>NW_021409204.1:0-205 GCF_001605985.2 Dendrobium catenatum | reverse complement strand
AAATCATCAAATTCATCAAAAAGAGCCATGTGATTTGTATCAATTATTACATGATCTTTGAGAAAAACTTCATGCTCTTTTTGTAAATTTAAAAGTTCTAATTTTAGGCTTGCATGAGTTTTCTTGAGTTTTTTGTATGATGAATGTATTTTCTCACAAATCTCAAATAATTCATCATAGGTTAGTTTACATACCTCTTCCTCAT
>NW_021409203.1:0-228 GCF_001605985.2 Dendrobium catenatum | reverse complement strand
TGTTGGCTCCTTCACTCCTCTGGATGGTTTGTGCCCGGATTTGGAGTGGTTTGTAGTATGTGCCTTTGTTGAGCCTAATGGCCGTTACGCCTTCTTGTTTGGGTATACCCTTTGTAACTTGTTCATTGTGTTTTGACTGTCTCGGATTTGTGGCTTATTGCCCTTTGTTCTATGTTTTGTTTTCTTTTGGAATAATTTTTTTTTTGAAAGGTTCAAAAAAAAAAAAAA
>NW_021409202.1:0-267 GCF_001605985.2 Dendrobium catenatum | reverse complement strand
CATTGGTCTTCTGGAAACCAAGCTTGAGGCTTTCTCCAGGGCGGATGTTGATAGACTTGCTGGGAGGAACTGGGACTTTTGCTTCCAACCGTCTGTTGGGAGGGCTGGTGGCATTCTGGTGATGTGGCGGAACACTGTGGGACATTTCCATGTTGTTTTCCAATCTAACCAATGTATTTTGGGGAAGGTTCGGGGTCATAATGACGAGTAGGAAGTTGCTGTGGTTTATGCTGATAAAGATAGGTATGTGAGACGTTTGGTCTGGGA
>NW_021409201.1:0-326 GCF_001605985.2 Dendrobium catenatum | reverse complement strand
AAAAAAAAAAAAAAAAAAAAAAAAGCCACTCCTTCAAAAGGCAACATATTCTAAGCTTGGAGGAAGCAGAAATCCCTTCCAAAATCATATCGCCTGTCGACTGTAAATATTCTTTTTCAAATAAAAATAGCTTCATTAACATCTTCCGACCATGAATTCTTAGACTTGCATTTAGGGGTGTTAATTTCGGGTCACGGGTTGGGTTTGGGTCGAACTCGGAACTGACTCGGATTCAATCGGTTTGACCCTAATCCGACCCGGGTAGGCAAACGGGTCGAAAACACTGATCCAAACCCGTCGGGTTGTCAGGTTGACCCGACTCGACA
>NW_021409200.1:0-263 GCF_001605985.2 Dendrobium catenatum | reverse complement strand
GAGTATCTTAAAAAAATAGCCTCTTCAATCAAGCAATAAGCAACATGTAATTAGACATTTCTTACACCGTTGAATGCACTTTCTCAATTTTTCTAGAGGACTTTCTTATCGCTTCATCAATAATACTGAAATTTTTGGTCACACGAAAGTCAGTATTCATCTCACCTAACTCTGCTTCTTACCTCCTTATTTTTAACTCTTTAGATAAATCAATCTAGCTGATAACAGAAGAACTCATCCTTTATAATTCACTGACTTATGAC
>NW_021409199.1:0-1529 GCF_001605985.2 Dendrobium catenatum | reverse complement strand
CAAACTAACACAGACCTAGTCTACCCAATCTTGAGCTCGTTCCAAATTGTAGTCTGATCGTGTGGACCTTAAACGTTAGCACATAAGGAAATCGTGGAGAAATAAAGAATGTTTGCTATTATTAAAATCATAAACCATAGATCCGCAACAATCTCCCCCTTTTTGATGATGACAAACAATTCAATTTGAATTTTCAAAAAAAATAATTTCTCCTAATCTCACCCTCACTAGAATAACACTTCTAAAAATAGGGGAGATGGAATTTTTTTTGTTTTTAATTTTTTGAAAATAAGATACAAACATGATAAAAATATAAAAATTCAACAATACGTTAATAGTATAAAAATTCAACAATACGTTCTCCCCCTTTGACATTATCAAAAAGAGAGGAGGCACAAACAAAAAACAAAATGAATAGAAGACAAAAACGTTGTATGATCTTAGTGAAAAAAAAAATTCTTAAAATAAGAAAGTTACCTCTTGGTTTAAATCAAAAACTTGGTAGAATTGAATTGACAACGCATAATCCAGAAAAACTAAGAAATTCATAAATTGTAAATCCAAGCTCATGTTCTTTAAAGGCTAAAAAACTTTTTAATTCAATATCCAAATCAAAAAATAAACGGGAAAAAGAAACATTAATTTTTCAAAACTCCGTTCATAAAACATATCTAATAGAAGATCAATGCACGAATTGTTGAATCAGGAACCAAGATTTTCAAACACAAGTTTCGAACATATCAAGGATTTTTTTAAGTTTTTAGTAGTATAAAAAAAATAAGCATATTTTTTTGTGGGCACATTTTCTTCCCTTTATCACTTGAATGGCTCTTTGAGCATCTTTTGATTTTAATACACTTTGTGTATTTTTTTCAATTTGACGTCATTGCGCATCTTTTGGTTTGGCATCATTGGCCACTTTTTTTTTAATTATTTTCAAAAAATATGCTTTATTTATTATATTTTCAAAACTAAAGTAAATCCAAATTATTGACAACACGAATAACTTGATTAAGAAAATCATTGGCCAATTTTTTTAATATGCAACATTTTTGAAGTCTTAAAAAAAAGTAAACTCATCCTATTGATAAAGCAAATTCTTGATTAAGAAAATTATGAGTTAGATTCAATAACTTATAAAAGATCCCTATGCGATAAATAAAATATAGGGAGAAAAAAAATTTTAATTTCAAAAACTAATTTAAAAGATGAAAAAGATTTTAAATCAAAAGTAGAAAAACCTCTTTTAGGAAATAGAGATTGAGAGTCAAAAGCATGAGTTTCCTTCCTTTGACTGTTTTAGAGAAGTTAAACATAACTTACCAAAGATTTCAAAAAAAAACTGCAAGTATATTTTTTCATTTTTAGAGAAGTGAATGTGTGTGTTGATCAGAGAAAAAACTTTCACGAAAATGAAAATTTTAAAAAATAAACAAAACAAAATCACAAAATAAAAATAAAAAATATAAAAAGAAAAACACAACACAAAAACACGAAAGGCTTTTAACCATTATCTCTCTCCTGGTCCA
>NW_021409198.1:0-202 GCF_001605985.2 Dendrobium catenatum | reverse complement strand
TTGTTGTGCCGAAAATACAGAGTCTTTATGGTTATATTAGGGAAAGAAATTCAGATATATGGGTCATCGTCGTTGGCTACCAGAAAATCACTTATTCCGTCGACAGAAACAATACTTTGACAATACAGAAGAGATCCGTAAAGCACCTAGAAGGAATACTGGTAATGATATTTTACAGAAATTACAAAATGTTCAGTTTGAT
>NW_021409197.1:0-785 GCF_001605985.2 Dendrobium catenatum | reverse complement strand
TCACTTGGGTAAGATTCTTAGCACATAAAAATGAGTGTCTTTTGAAGAATTTAAGGTTTTCTCCACATGGATTCAACGGAAGTTAGGCTATGAAATCTCAACAATTCATAGCGATCATGGTGGAGAATTTCAAAATGATAGATTTGAATCGTTCTATCAAGAGCTAGGAATAGAACATAATTTCTCAGCCCCTAGAACACCACAACAGAATGGTATATCATAAAGGAAGAATAGAACCTTGGTAGAAGCCGCTAGGGCAATGTCAGCAGAGTACACCCTTCCTAGATACTTTTGGACAGAAGTGGTCAACACAGCATGTTATGTTTTAAATAGGGTGAACATTATATCTAAGCTGAACAAAACTCCATATGAACTCCTTAAAGGTAGGACACCAAACCTTTCACACTTACATGTCTTTGGGTGCACGTGTTTCATCTTGAATAATGGTAAACATCCCTTAGGGAAATTCGATCCCAAGTCTGATGAGTGTGTCTTCTTAGGTTATTCATCTGTAGGTAAGGCCTATAGAATCTTTAATAAGAGAACCCTTATGATAGAAGAGTCCACCCATGTAGTATTTGATGAATCAGAAAAGTTCTCTGAATCAAAAATTGAAGATGATGAAATAGAGGAAGTTCATGGAGTAGAGACTATGACCTTAGGAGAAAGGGTAGAACCTCAGGAAGATTTGCCTAGAGAATGGAGATATTCTTCTAGTCATCCTAAAGAGTTAATTTTAGGAGACCCCTCAGAAGGTGTAAGAACTAGGCATGGACTTAGAAAGG
>NW_021409196.1:0-1300 GCF_001605985.2 Dendrobium catenatum | reverse complement strand
CCTAAATTATGAGAAAATCTTTCAATCGAACGTATCCTAAAGCTTTAAGCTCAATAAACTAAGACCATAAGCCACGAAATTGGTGTATGCAGACTCTTTGTGATGCAAATACAACAACAACAACATCAAGTATTTGCCCCACTGTATGGGTCGGCTACATGAATCCTTTTTCTCTATTGTGTACTATTAAAAGTCAAATTCTCGTTTAAATATAATGAAGAAAGATTATTTCTAATATTTTCTAACCAAGTCTTTTTAGGTCTACCTCTACCTTTTCGTAATATAAGTCAAATCTAATACCTCAAATTTCCTAACCGGGTCATTGGAAGGCTTCCGTTTTATATGACCAAACCATCTAAGACAACTCTCTCTAATCTTATCTTCCACTAGAGCTACTCCAACCTTTTCACGTATAAGCAAATAAGTAAATAAAATTCTTATTCTTCAGTTTTCTGACAGCTTAGGTGCTTTTTTCTAATATGAAATGAATTTCAGAATCGAAGGTTACTACCATGAGGAGCCCTAAACAAGTACACAGATACATCAGCACCTCTCCTCCCTTCAGGAAATCATGGAAGTCAAGAGAAGAACCACCACAAGCTATTTATGACGCTGAAGACATTGTTGATAATGAGGGAACTTGCTTCAGTCCGAGAAGCCTCTTCACATCACCGCCTGATAGAAGCTCCATACTGCAATCAACAGATGAAAGTTCTGATCATGATTTGCTGATTAACGTGCGTTGCAATAGTGCTTCCTGTCCTGAAGTAAATCATCCTTGGAATCAGAAAATGGTATCAAATATCTCTCCAGCCGAAAGTGGAGTAGCTAATGAGGAAGAAATACTTTCTAACTTTCCTGCTTCTTGTTTCGGCTGCCAGCAGCTGAAGCAGCATAAAGTAGAATAGAAATATATAGCTTTTTTCTTCTTCTTCTTCTTCTTCTTCTTCTTCTTTTATTACTGCCTGAAGACAAAAAAAAACTTTTTTTTTTGTTTTGAAAAAATAACTGTATCAGAATATCTTAATTATTTAGGAAAAAATGACATTTATTCAGAATAAGAAGACATGTGGTAGATATTACAAGATGTTTAGGAAATTATTAATGAAAAATAAATTTAGTAGTTTTAAAATTTATTTTGATCAATTTTGTATCATTGTTCTCTGATACAAAATTTATTTCTAAGTTTTTATTAGATGACTTCTTATTTTGAAAAAGGGAAAATGATCAAAATAGTTCATTGAATTTTTTCTAAATTATATTAAAAGATCATTTTGGTTAATCAAGTCATTAAAACGGA
>NW_021409195.1:0-442 GCF_001605985.2 Dendrobium catenatum | reverse complement strand
CTTCAAAGGAGCTCATTAATTGCAAGTTGCCGACTATCTCATCCAGGATGATATGGAAATTGTCCTGGTCGGTCTGTAAAAATCCAATGAGATCTAGAGCCGATCAGTTCAAATCAGAGAAAAATCGTCTAAAGCATCTCCCTAAATTCAAGCTGTCCGATTTAGATCGTCTAGAAGTAACTAAGGTTTTTGACTAGATCATCCCGATCGATCCTGATATCATCCAGGACAATGTGATCGTATCAATCATCCTTAATTACTGCCATTATTATCTGATCAATTAAGGCATAATTTATGAATATCGTCCAGGTCGATTACCAAAAATACAGAATACCTTAATTTTTTATGGCGGCAATTTCTTTCTGTTTTGAGCCTATCGTCCTGGCCGATACACGTATCGTCTAGACCAATTTGCTAATGACGGCTGCCTTAATTAAGAACC
>NW_021409194.1:0-440 GCF_001605985.2 Dendrobium catenatum | reverse complement strand
GTTCTTATGTTTTCAAACAAAAAGTTGAAATCACCAAACACGACATTGGTTCCTTTCTGAACTTAAGAACTGAAGGATATAGAGCCCACACCCTAATGAGTGAAGACACTTTCAAATGGTATGATGTCAATAGGGTGATTAGACAAAGTGGCCTAACATATCATGTTGCAAGAGTCTCCGGTATGACCAAAAATACCCGAGTCATCCAGCATATCCTTCGATCTTCAATCATTCCTAAAGCTGGTGATAGGATAAATATTACCCCTCTCCTTTATGTTGTAACCTTTTTGATTATGGATTGTAAGCCTATCGACGAAGCCCAACTTATCCTAGACCATCTCTATGGACTTTCAGAAATTGGGCATGCAGAACAGAAGAGAAAAAGGAACATTTCATTAGGAAAATTAGTTACATACATTTTGGAAAAGAAATACAACTTA
>NW_021409193.1:0-201 GCF_001605985.2 Dendrobium catenatum | reverse complement strand
ATTACTTTATTTTAAAACTTACATATTTATATATATAGGTTTATGTATACATATATTTTAAAACTATTTTAAACATATATATATTTAAATCTTAAACCTTTGAGAGATCTATCTTGAAACTTTAAACATGGATTGAGCATATGTGAATGGAATTAATGGGGATTATTAGTGAATGACCATTTCTTGGCTCATTCATTAATC
>NW_021409192.1:0-412 GCF_001605985.2 Dendrobium catenatum | reverse complement strand
CTACACTCTTTACACAACTCCAAAGCTTCCTCTCAATTGGTGTTGTCCATTATACTCAAATGGCATTATCGATTGCACTTTTTTATGTAGTTTATAAACCCGCTCTTCAACTGAAATTTTTTTCATACAGCCTGGCATGCCTAACTACGCATTTTCATAATCAATTTCATCTCCTAGACAACATTATGTTCCTTCATCAGCTACTCCTCAAATGACTTCATTATCTACTCTTTAAGTGGATTGTTATTTACTCTTCAAATGCCTTTATAACTTTAATCTTAACCAACTTGTTGCTTTCATCACTTTATGGAACTTCATCACCCACCCCTCCATTAGTTATATCACCAGCACCTCACCCAACTTATTTCCTTACTTATGATGGCAGTAAAGGAAAATTAGATACTATTTGGAT
>NW_021409191.1:0-221 GCF_001605985.2 Dendrobium catenatum | reverse complement strand
GTTTGTAAGTGTCCAAGTTGTAATAGTTTTTATAATAGTAAAATTGTGTTTTGTTTTGTTTAATTTGTCTAATTATTATAAGTTTTGTAAGTTTCTTTTATTCTTAGAAATGTAATCTCTCTTTTGTGATCAAAAATTTGGGTCCCTCTCCCAAATTTTTGATTGCATCAATTTGGTATCAGAACAAGTTTAGGAAGTCCTAGGATTTGGTCGTCAAATTT
>NW_021409190.1:0-922 GCF_001605985.2 Dendrobium catenatum | reverse complement strand
AGCTAAACAATTATTATTAATAATTGATTTAATGAGGTAGAATAAGATCATGGATAATTATATATACTTTTAACTTCTTTAAACTCTAAGAGTTATATCTATTTAATATTAACCCTTTCCAATTCTATAGCAATATTAATCCCTCAAAATATCTAATGAGGTTTACCTAATGATAACCCAACTAATAATATGCTAAGGGAATGTTGCAATTGCATTACTAAGATCAAGGGAATGGTGTTTAATCAAAATTAAACTTTGGAATAACTCGAAATAAGCACTTTAGCCTAAAAACTCTCTATGATAGGGTGTTAAGAGACACATAGGACATAACTTGCATAATGTTCCTAATAATTAACACCACCTACTCTCCTTACCAATTGTGTAATTGAATTTATTCAAGTTGATGCACTACAGAGTGAAAATTATGATTAAAAAGTTATGTATTCCTTTCTTAGCTATGGGTTTTTTTAACTAAAACTTAAATTACATTGATAAATAGAGAAGATTAACAGAGATAGAAGAATGAAATTTCCCAATGCAAGTAAAAAATGGCAAAGCAATACAAATATTGAAGCAAATCTTCAACAAATAAAGGAAAATAAAAAAAATGCAAATTTTAAAAGATTTTACAAGACCAATAACCCAAGAAAGAAATATAAAGTCCCAATCATGTAACCAAGACTTTAAATTAATTAAGAAGATCCATTGCATGCAAACCCACATCCAAGACCCTGCTATATCATCCTCTATAAATCCAATCATCAACACATCATCCCAATCATCGAAGATCGGTTCAAAACATCCATGATCAGCTCTCAAAGAAATAATTATTGAAATCCAATGAAAGATAAAGAAACCATACAATTATAGAGAAATAAATAAAGGACTAAGAAAATCCTTAACCAGAACCAACTACATTATT
>NW_021409189.1:0-345 GCF_001605985.2 Dendrobium catenatum | reverse complement strand
ATAATCAAAGTGCTGAATGAAGATGGAGATATGATTGAAGATTAAAGTTTTATTGAAGATATCCTTATGTAGCTTTTTAATGGGAAGTGAAAGAAGAGAGTTTGCTCTCTTAATGGTTGGACGGATTCTTTGGTTTCATTGGAAAATTCCAACACAGTTTGGCTGAACAGAGAATTAACCTTGGAAGAAATGGAGAAGGTAGTGTCCCAATCTGCAGGAACTATTGCTCCTGGACTTGATGAAGTAACATACTCCTTTTTCAAGCATTATTGGGAAATTGTGAAGGTTGATATGTGGAATGCTAGCTTAGAATTCTTTGCAACATGGAAGATGGATAAGAGATGG
>NW_021409188.1:0-339 GCF_001605985.2 Dendrobium catenatum | reverse complement strand
GTCCGGTGGAGCACAAGACGTCAGGTGGTGGTCCGACAGAACTCCGGTGATGGTCTGGCGGTGGTCCGGCGGTGGTCGAGGAGGCTGGGAAGCAAGAGCGATATCCGATCTCTCTCTTTTTTCCTTAAGCTCCGGGGTCCCTTTTCAAGAGGAGAGGGGGCTCTATTTATAGATTTGGGAATGGCATGGCCCGTAAATAGGTAGAGGATCAAGGGTTAGTTGGGAGTGGTTGGATGGACGCCCGATCTTGAATCCCTTGATCATGAACCATTCGATTGACGTTTGAATGTCGTAGTGATGTAGGAATTTAGTGATCTTGGGCTCGTTGGATTCGTCTCG
>NW_021409187.1:0-626 GCF_001605985.2 Dendrobium catenatum | reverse complement strand
ACAAATCCCGGGAGTAGATCCCGAACTATTAAGGGGAATCTTCCTTGGAGGTCTTCGCCCTGGCCCGTTCTATTCGACACTCATGCGGGAAACCGTTCCATCATATGCCAATTTAATTCACCGGGTGGAAGCACAAAAATAGGGAGGAATACACATATACAAATAATCGTCTAACAAAAAAAAAATTAAAAAAAAAAATTAAGAAGATGTGATGAAATAAGCTAGAAAATAATAAAAAAAACATCCAAAAATAGGGACAGATGGTATGTTTTAAAAAACTAGGCTAATTATTAAGTTATTAAGGAACTTGATTGCTAAAAGAATAATGCATGATTAAGGAAGTAATATATGCCATCCATCGGAGTATTTTAGGAATTTTTTACTAAAACTATCAAAATTTCACCCAAAAATAATAATAAATACCATCATTCTTTGTATGGATGAAGCTTAGACCTACACTTAAAATTAAAGGAAGTTTGGACATCTGAAGAGCTCCATAGCCAGGCTCAATAATCGATGTCGATGACCGCCAATAACCTTTTTTGTCGCTCAACCACCGTTGTCCAACTATCCTTACCTGATTACTGTCTCTCTACTGTCGTTCTTCGCCAAAATAGTATGACCAT
>NW_021409186.1:0-306 GCF_001605985.2 Dendrobium catenatum | reverse complement strand
AAGAAAATTGTTAAGTTTTAGATATTTTGATTAAACTAATGTTGGTCATATTCAAACTATATAATTTCAGAGGAGTCAACCCATCTTTCGTTGAGTTTTTTGAATCTTTTTCCATGTCATTTTCATTGGGTTAAGATGATTAAAACTTAAACGATCACTTTTAAATATTAGAAAAAAATTATCAAATGAAAAATAAAGCTTTCACTTTTTGATGAAAATCAAACGTTTCTCAATCATTATGAGTATTTGATATTCCTTAGTGTTTTCACTATAAAGGATGCTCAAATATGCTCATTTGTTCTGTAA
>NW_021409185.1:0-239 GCF_001605985.2 Dendrobium catenatum | reverse complement strand
TGGAGGATTGGGCATGCATTATGTAAGTTGGGATGTGATATGTAAACCTTTAGAATGGGGAGGTCGTGGTTTACAATATTCAATTAATAAATTGGGTCCTTTAAGGACCAAGATGGATTGGAGATATGTAAAAATAGGAATTATATAATCCATAAAATTTTGGAACCGAAATATGGAAGTTCTATGGTGGATACAGGTTACTGGAAAGGGATGTCTGCAGCATGGAAAATCATCCTAGA
>NW_021409184.1:0-519 GCF_001605985.2 Dendrobium catenatum | reverse complement strand
GGGCGTGCCATTTTTTGTTGGTGGAATTTTGAAAACAAGTTTTGAAAAATATTACTTTTCTTTAGGAATTTAAAAAAATTTGAATTGAATTCTAATTCTATAGTCGAATCAACTCGTTTGAAAGAGTATATCATCCCGAAGGACGAAAATAAAATTTCATAACGGTGTTCAGACTTAGAATTATGAAACTCATCTTGAATATCATGACCAGATTCTAAGGAGAACTTTGCATGGACCAGAGGGAACAAGATAAAGTTCAGCTAAATATCCAGTTATGATATTCAAGAAGTATGATCGTCGAATTCACATCCAAAGCCTTATCAAAGAAGGATGTATCTCCCTAAAGGGAGATAACACTTTTTAATGATAATTCTTCTAATGTAATAACAACGATCGTTCTTTAATCTTTTCCCAAAGAAATCTAAGAAGATTTTAAAAAGATTAATTTTGAAATCAGGTGTGTGTGATTCCAAATCTCCTACGAGCGCAAACCCTCGTAGTTAATTACATTGTAGGGAG
>NW_021409183.1:0-207 GCF_001605985.2 Dendrobium catenatum | reverse complement strand
AACTGGAGTACATATAGTCAAGTACAAACGAAGAGAAGAAATCAACTTTCAACACTCAGAATGAACTCCCTTGTGTATATTATGAAATTAACTTTCAACACTCAGAATGAACTCCCTTGTGTATATTATGCACAATAAGAAGTTGAGAGATAGGAGGTTGAGGAATAAGAGGTTGAAGGATGATGAGGACCCATTGGTGTGTGATGA
>NW_021409182.1:0-209 GCF_001605985.2 Dendrobium catenatum | reverse complement strand
ACAAAAAAAGATAAAATTTACATCAAAAAGAACAAAACCAAAGAGTTTTTTAAATCAAAGCTCAAATATGATAAATTCTTTATAGGATTGAATTAAAATATTGTAAGAATTAATGAGTTAACATCGTCAAAATCTAAAAAATGGTAGAACAACCGATCCTGTTAGCCCTACCTCAGACTTCTCCAAGGCAAACCGTCTTTTGAAAACAA
>NW_021409181.1:0-894 GCF_001605985.2 Dendrobium catenatum | reverse complement strand
AAAAAGGAGGGTACAAGAAAGCAAAGCAAAAGAGATCACTCTTTTTTTTTTTTAAACCAAGGCATGAACATGATATAGTATTACATGTGATTGACTTAAAAATTTGTGAGTTAATGTGTTAATAAGCTCATCAATCTATAGAATAGTAGAATATCCGATCATGGTTACCCTTAGCTCAGACGTTCTCTTAGTGTAGAATTGTCTTTTGAAATCAATGACCTAACTCAAGAAATTAATTGGATATGAGAAAAGGAATCCACCCAATACTTGGCTTAGAAAAAAAACATCTTTATAAAATAATGAAGTAAAGTAAATTTGTCACAATCGCAAAATAATCGAAGTCAAGCCTTTGAAAACCAACATTCTAAGTTTTAAAAGATTTAAAATAGGAGAATAGCTTGCTTTTGAGTGGGCTCATTTTATGCCTCTTGTCAATTTTATGGCGCTTTGCGCATCTTTTTATAGATTTTTCAATTTTTGGCGTCTTTGCGCATCTTTTGTTGGCATCATTGGCCAAATTTTGTTTTTTTTGCAAGCTATATTTTCTTTTATAACCTTTTAAGAAAAAGTTGTGAATATATCTTCTCAGATATTAGAGAATAGGAGCACTCTCTCTAACATAAGGAAGAGTTACCACAAGCAGAATTAATAATCAAGGACAAGAGTAACGAGAATTCTTGATGTGACAAAAAGAATTTAAACATTATAAGTATAAAATAGATTTGCTTAAGCAGGCTTAAGAAAAGATTTCAATTCCATAAACAATCTTTAACTTGAGATAGATTTTTGATTAGAAAAGAAAACCATGCCACTAAAATAGGTTAGAGAATGGGACACAATCACAAAATATTCCTACAATCTAAGAGATTGAGTAGATAGAAATATATTGACTAC
>NW_021409180.1:0-299 GCF_001605985.2 Dendrobium catenatum | reverse complement strand
ATACAACTCATTCTATCAGCGTCATTATGATTCATCTAGTATATATATTTTTTGACATTTAGATCATTTAATATAAATTCATATATACAATGCATATACAAAAACTTAAATCTAAAACTTCTTAGTTGAAAGAATAAGCTCTCAACCAACAGGTCAAGATCAGCTCTGTATTCATCTCATCCTCAATCTGTCCCAATTTGATTAAGGTTTTGTTTGAGATTACTTTTTGTTGTTTCTTAAAAAAACCTTTTAATAAAAAAAAATAATTTTTTTACTAACAAATTGCTTTAAAAAGTAAG
>NW_021409179.1:0-565 GCF_001605985.2 Dendrobium catenatum | reverse complement strand
GGCGTTGGTAATTCTAAAAGGCATCACTAAGAACTCGTAGTGTCCTTCATAAGCCCTAAAAGAAATTTTATGGATGTCAGCAGGCCGCATTCTAATCTGATGGTATCTCAATTTCATATCAATGTTGGAGAACATCATCGCTCCATATAACTCATCCAGCAACTCATCAATGTCTCCTTATAAAGAGCTCGATAATCTACACAAAATCTCCAACTACCGTCCTTCTTCATCAGCAACACAGGACTAAAGAAGGGACTAAAACCAAGACGAATGATCTAGACCTCCAACATCTCCTTGTTCATTTTCTCAATTTTATCCTTCTGAACCTATGGGTATCGGTAGGGTTGAACACTGATAGGGCAAAGCTCCTCCTTTAGGATGATGGCATGTGCATTCTCCCTTGGGGGAGGTGAGCCTTAAAGCAGCTAGAGCACCTCGCTGAATTATTGTAGGAGTGACTGGAATATCTCTAGAACATCCTCTTTCTCCATGCTTCTCCCTCCCTTGACGCTCTAGAGCAACATCAAGAATCCCAACATTACTCACTGGATTTCCCTCATCATGA
>NW_021409178.1:0-284 GCF_001605985.2 Dendrobium catenatum | reverse complement strand
TTCTACAAAATTCAGATATTTTTCAAGTGACCCTGAACACCCCGATGATGGCCGTGTTAAATGATGATCTCAACCGGAGGGGTCAATTTCAGGCATTTTTAAATGCCTCCCAAAAGTCCAAAAATTCAAGATTTCCAAAGTCAATCCCAAAATCCCAAATATTTAAATTTGAAATAAAACCATTCAACCACTCAAAGCGAAATCCATCCACCCTCCGCAACAGTTTGCCGAGGCGGACAAATCAAAATTACTTCAGCTCACAAAAGAGCCAAATGCCTAGTCGA
>NW_021409177.1:0-288 GCF_001605985.2 Dendrobium catenatum | reverse complement strand
GTTTTTTTGTTGTAAAAGTGGACGAGAGAAAGAATGAATTGAAACTGGGTGGAGGCAGAAAGGTGCATTACCTTAAAGTATATCTCGCTTTGAATTAAAATGCGAGAGGGAGTTATTTTGGAAGATGCAAAACGAGGAAAGGATTCCTCATTAGCCTTTGACAGGAAATTTTCAGATGAATTCTTGTGGGGTTTCTTCACCAACACCTTTTGTCTCTTGCTTGAGGAGGCCATTGTCGATTTGAAGTAAAAGGGATTGAAAGTGAAGTTTGGAGGTGTGATTGTTAAG
>NW_021409176.1:0-316 GCF_001605985.2 Dendrobium catenatum | reverse complement strand
CCCACCACTCGCAATAAAGGCGTGTATAGGCGGTTTTTCGGTGCGCCACGAACGCTGAAGTAGAGTTTAGGCGATTGCTCGCTTCGTCGTAAGCATCGGACCGGCGTCCCATCCCACCACGCATAATAAAGGCGTGTATAGGCGGTTTTCCGATCCGCTGCAAACAACGAACACGATAATCTGAGCTTAGAAGATCCGTACCTTCGCGGGCTTTGACGGTGGAGGTTTGTGGACCGAGGCAAGGAGGGCGAGGGCATATTTTCTTTTATTAATTATAATTAACATTAATTAAATAAGATTAATTAAATAATTATTT
>NW_021409175.1:0-225 GCF_001605985.2 Dendrobium catenatum | reverse complement strand
ATTTTAAATAATAATTAATCATATAGCATGTAACTCTGCATTAAAATATCTTTCATTCCTTACTCTCCCTTTTAATATTTTACCCCGTTACTCTTTCTGTCTCTACAGCTTTAAGAGTGGAAGGTGGATTAAAGGCTTAAAATGCAAAAAATCTGTAATAGATAAAATGAAAGCTGCACCTTTTATGGGAGCTCTAATGTGGAACTATCAACTTTTTACCTCTTT
>NW_021409174.1:0-270 GCF_001605985.2 Dendrobium catenatum | reverse complement strand
AATGAAATAAACACACCATGTCCTTAGATCTAGGAGATCCTAAGCTAAGTGTTCGTGGTGCGACCTACACATGCAAACTATGAATAATAAGAAAGTAAAGACACCTAAAGAAAGGATTAGTGAATGATTGGGACTCAACCATTCACTAACCCACTCCCCCATGATTGCTCCTCACATTTAGAATCCATGCCTAAAATTTCATGAAATAGTGGGTCTCCCAGAATTAGGGGATTTAATTATAGGTAGTTTTAAAATAGCTTAAAAGTACTT
>NW_021409173.1:0-667 GCF_001605985.2 Dendrobium catenatum | reverse complement strand
CATGTTTTGGATGCATGTCAATGCCCATTACCTGTTAGGTACTGCATACCCTTTTAACATGTAGTGTTTGTACAACATAGCCAACTCACTACAGGGAAACACGATGTTATTGACAGACAAAATTCGTTAGTAATAGTAGAAATCCGCCGGAAATTACCTCTTTTCGACACAATACGGGCAAAAATCGGTCTGACGGTAATTCGTGCATCGGTAAAACTTTACTATGGTCTGCCCATTCGTTTGAGGGTGGTAAGTGAAGCTTAGATTAATGTCAGTTTTGAGCCTTTTCCAAAGCAGTACAACTATTTATATAAGGCTAAAGGACTAGTAATAGCAAAGCTGACAAAAAGCTAAATCATACTAGCAGCCCCTAAAAGGAAAATGCAAGTAGTAGATAGTCAACTAATAAAGCAATGATAAGACTAAAGCATAACCGAATGGTATAGTACTCCCTGTGGCTTAAGAAGTTCTGCATCAGCGAGCCTAGAGAACTAGAGAAGTGTTCAAGTGACTTTCACATACCTTTAAGGTCAGAAGTTCAAGCTAAAAAGAGAATAAGATTGTATATATCGAGCACTATTTAGTTCCTCCATTAGTGCTAGCTTCATGCGTTAGGCATGAGCTTAAGGAATAAAATAATAGCACACAAACAAAAGCTACATAAAAT
>NW_021409172.1:0-239 GCF_001605985.2 Dendrobium catenatum | reverse complement strand
CCTTAATTCTGCTTTTCAATGGATTCAGGTACGCTTCTGAAAATTCTTCTCGGTGATTTGGCATGTCGTTCGGAGACGATCGATTTGTTATTTTCGTCTCCATGAAATCCTAACAAGTGGTATCAGAGCTCGGTTGTCATGTTAAATTAACGAGAAATGTTTTTCTATAATCATGTTATTGATTAGTTTAGTTTTTCGATCGCTAGAAATCTTCTTTCGAGAATTTTTCATATGCAAAG
>NW_021409171.1:0-878 GCF_001605985.2 Dendrobium catenatum | reverse complement strand
CAATTTATCCCAAACTTCCTTACCGGTACTGCACGTGGATATTAACATAAAATCATCATAATTTAAAGACTTTGCATTTAATTGAGCATTAAGTTGTTCTTTCCTATTCCATTGACTAAAACGAATATAAATTTTAACTCAATTAATAATTCATGATGGTGATGAATAACAAGTTAAAATCATATGCCACATGCAAAAATCAATCGATTGCAAGAAAATAGTCATGCGAGTTTCTCAAAAAACAAATGACATATTTTCAAATAAAGGAGGTCTGGTGATTGAAAAACCTTCCACACTAGTACGATTAGCCATGGATCGAAATTCAAAAGCTTTTAAAAACTTACTTTTTGAAAACTGCTCTAATACCACTTGAAAGTTTGTTAGGGATGTTAGGCTCTATAGAATAGGCCCAAAGCTAATTAAAAGAGAGAGGTGAATTGGAAAACTTTAAAACCAAAGATAAAACTCCAACCAAAATCACCACAAACAAAGTGCTAAAATTAAATAAATGCAGAAGCGATAATAAGAAAAGAACACACCGAATTTATAGTTGTTCGGTCAAACCTTGACCTACGTCCACTCCTTGAAGGCACACTCCAAGTATTGCACTAAAACAAGTGTCTCTCCTTTAGCCCCTAAAGCTAGGTGGAGAAGCCCATACAAAATCACTTCCACCTTCCCCGGTGCGGCGGAGTCGCCGGGTCCTTTGACACCAAAGAGATCTTCTTCTTTGGTGAACTTACCTCAAGACAAGCCTTGAATCTGATGGTAATAAGGTGCGAGTTCGCTGGAGCAACCGTGTGGATCCCCCACCACACTCCCTTGAGTTCCTCCTCCTCATAGGATCTTCTCCCTCTCAAACTCCACCCTTTCCTCTT
>NW_021409170.1:0-277 GCF_001605985.2 Dendrobium catenatum | reverse complement strand
GGTAGGCGAGTGAACCCTCGATCCACGTGTCAACCACTACAACCCCGCGGAGGTATGAACTTTTCTAAACTCAAAACCCTACTTCAATATTCGTGGCAAACTGGAGAACTGTCCTAAGCACGCCTTTATTGGCCGTGGTAGGATGGAATCCCGGTGCGGCACGTACGGCGAAGCGGGGTCACTTATAAGTACCCCCGGGCGGGGGGAAATCAAAACTGCTTTTTCAAAAATGCTTTTTATAAAACCCCAAGCACGCCTTTAGTGCGCGTGGTGGGAG
>NW_021409169.1:0-208 GCF_001605985.2 Dendrobium catenatum | reverse complement strand
TCGGCATCCATGAGTTGCTTCGTCTAAGGGTACCTTGTAGACCTGAGATGGATATTTGTCTAAGGGGATAAATTTGAATCCACCTTAGCTAACAAAGGGCTTTGTGCTCTATCAATTATATCCTATTGATTTATATCTCAAGGATTTGATGCCACTATGGAACGTATTGGCTCTGGCCATAATCTTTATCTCGTGGTTCCATTTGGTG
>NW_021409168.1:0-436 GCF_001605985.2 Dendrobium catenatum | reverse complement strand
GAATAAACATTCATTAATAAAGAATCTTAATAAAAACCACAACAAAAAGAGGCTTTCCTAACACTTTTTATAGGTTATTGTGGTGACTTTAACAGCCACAATATAGCATATATTTTAAATTTTCGGGTCGGATTCGAGTCAAGTTTTCGGGTTCGAGTCAGGTTCTAATTTTAATCAAATTTCATTTCATCCTAACAGAAAAAAAAACTTTTAAAAAACATTCTAATAAAAATAATTTCCATCACATTTTAATTAAAAAAAAAAAACTTCATTATACACAACAAAAAATGTTGCAACTAACAACAATTTATACTATCCTATAACATCACTAAAGTTTCAACAGCTCTCTTATTGTTTTTCAAACTAACTTTTTAGTCCAAAATTTTTTAATTTAAAAATTTTTTATGCTAAAATGAGATTTAGGAAACAGTAAGAA
>NW_021409167.1:0-408 GCF_001605985.2 Dendrobium catenatum | reverse complement strand
TTTTGAAATTCAAATTTTTGTCTAATTTAATGAATGTTAGGGTTTCTAATTATAATAGATCATCTAGTATGATGTGGTATTCATAATATACAATTATTTATATTTCAAAAAGATTTCTCAAAATAATTAAAATTTTTTAATTAATTTCTATAATAATAGATCGTCTAGTACGATATTGATCGAACAGTATGATATACAAATAATTATAATATTTAAAATTTATTTTACTCCCCATGTGTGTGTATGCAAAGTTACTAGGCTAACATACACCCTTATAGGACTTGACTTAATAAATTAAAAATAAATAAAGGGAAATTACAAACCCTTTTAATATAACCTATTCTACCCAATCCTTAGCCCTGAATCTTCAAAGAATGGTGCATGGTGTATCTGAAACGTTAGTCAACA
>NW_021409166.1:0-363 GCF_001605985.2 Dendrobium catenatum | reverse complement strand
GTCGGTTCTAGAAACTGCTGAAAACTGTTCTAAGTTGATTAATCGTTTGGACGAAAATTTATTCGTCTGGACGAAATTTTTACAGAGGACCGATCGTCCTGGACGATTATTTATTTCGTCTAGACGAAAATTTTCAAAAGGACCAATCGCCATGAACGATAATTTAATTTCGTCTGGACAAAAATTTTTCAGATACCAGATCATCCTGGAAGATTATTAATTTCATCTGGCCAAAATTTTCCAGAGGACCAATTGCCATTGACGATAATTTAATTTAGTATGGATGAAAATTTTACAGAGAACCAATCGTCCTGGACGATTGTAAATTCGTCCTTGACGAATAGGACTTAGAAAATTTTTGAA
>NW_021409165.1:0-303 GCF_001605985.2 Dendrobium catenatum | reverse complement strand
AGAAGTTGACCCATTTAAATATCCATCTCGAATTCAATTCATTTATTATATGGGTCAACATAACTTGAACTTGACTTGACTTGAACCCGCCCAATTTAAATCAAACTAGGGGCATAGTGTCAAGCTTGACTCAAGACCAACTTGAGCTCGATCCACCTATTCAATGCCTAACTCAAACTCGAGCTCGAGAAGAAGAGTACGCTAATTGGCTGCGAACTTTAATGAAAGGTAGAGCAAAGAAAAAAATTAGACTTAAGATTTATAATTGAGCCAGTATATGAGCCAATGGGTTGAGCCCACTCA
>NW_021409164.1:0-234 GCF_001605985.2 Dendrobium catenatum | reverse complement strand
CTCTAACCCTAGAAATTGAACTAAAATCCAAAGGCTGAAAACCTTTAAATATTTATAACATATGCCACTGGACCTGCCACCTAGTGGATCCTGATCTTGAAGCCTTCTCCAAACATTCTAATCACTTCTAAACCCTTGCTCATGACTCATTAAGTATTAAGCTATATTTGGTGGAACCACTTTGACCTCTAGTTGACCCGGGGGCAAAATGACCAAAATGCCCCTTAAGGACAA
>NW_021409163.1:0-447 GCF_001605985.2 Dendrobium catenatum | reverse complement strand
AAGACATAACTCCCCACAGGGGTAAAATGGAAAAACAGTAAAACAAGACAATAATAATAATAAAATGCAAAATGACATCTAGAAGTAGAGGCGCTGAATCGTGGCCGTCGATCTGCGGTTTCGCCGGCGATAAACATGTCGGTAGCATCTGTCGATGTCCTCATCAGGCAGAGCTCAATTTCATTGGCTAAAAAGGATAAGTATAATAGTAAAACCCATGAAATAGAAAAAAATTATAGAGCATTACATGAGGAAAAATGGAATAGAGAACATCTAAACAATGTAAACATATCCGAAAGCAAAAAAATAGAACCATAAAGTACAAAAATCACTCATAACTAGGTGTAGTATCTGAAATGGTTAAGCATGGGCTACTCCCTAGTTGCCAAAATGGCCATCCAATGGAAAAGTTATTCCGTCAGGTTACCTGACGTAGAGCTACATCAG
>NW_021409162.1:0-259 GCF_001605985.2 Dendrobium catenatum | reverse complement strand
TTTAAAAAGAAGTAAAAAAAAAAAAAAACAATCCCAAATGAAGCCTTAGAATACAAATTATGCTCTAAATTCTGTGAAATTAATATTTGATGGAAATGATATTTTTTAATACATGGATAATGTAATACAAAAACTTCTCATTGTGTCAATATTTAATTCTTGATAAATAAATTTTTAAAAAAAATCTCGTCATCTAACTAGAAAATTTTAAGGGGTATCTCGTCGGAACTTTTATTATATACAGTGAACGTACGCAGAT
>NW_021409161.1:0-208 GCF_001605985.2 Dendrobium catenatum | reverse complement strand
GTTAATGTTGTTTTAGGGTACACTTGACTTCAAAGAAATGCGTCCAAAACAACAATGCCTACATTCCTTTTATTTCTGATTTTCATTCTTTTTCATTCCACTGCTTTGTTATAGATTCTTAAGCTTAGTGACACATATACGAGAGTCCTAAGGGTTAGAAAGCAAAACCTCCTTTTAATCCTACAACCTTAGTGACATTTAAGGACAA
>NW_021409160.1:0-276 GCF_001605985.2 Dendrobium catenatum | reverse complement strand
CGGTGGTTCCGCCCGTAGCGCCCCTACTAGATGGGTACGGACGACTAATGCTTGGATCCGATTGTCCTAGTTCCCTCCCCAAATGCTCCAAAGCTCCTTGTCCATTGCGTTCCAAAAAGTTACATCGCAAGACATAGGAAAAGAGGGGTATAAGAGTATGTTCTATAAGCAAGTAGTAATATGAAAGAATGGAAATGCAATAAAAAAAAAAGGAACGCACCTTTTTATTACTTGTTGAGCCACTTGTGTTTTGAGTCCTCATTTTGCAAGCGCGTG
>NW_021409159.1:0-396 GCF_001605985.2 Dendrobium catenatum | reverse complement strand
ACGCCTTCTTTCCGCTAGTATGAGTGTTGCGGATTTGTTGGCGTGGCGTTGTAGTTTGTGGACACCTTCTGTCTGCTTGTACGAATGTCGCAGATCCGGTGGCGTGGCGTAGCAGCTTCTAAATAGAGTTGTTCGCTACTTTGTATAGGTAGACTGTCGTGCACTATTTGTTGATTTTTGTAGGCGGATTATAGTGCACTAACGAGTCTCCTGTATTAAGTCTTAGGAGCATGCACTTGTCGTATTCTTCATGCATTTCATTGTGGTATTTGATCTCATGTAGTATATCCACCACTGCTATAGGTAGGCAGGTAGATGTACTCCATAGATTGAAATTGACTTCAGGATACTGCATTTATTGAAGTCTTTCTACATCTACCCCAAAGTGGCATTTGA
>NW_021409158.1:0-281 GCF_001605985.2 Dendrobium catenatum | reverse complement strand
ATTATAACAAAAGACAAATTACGTCGTTCACAGGCACAACTTGGTCTATGTTGACGACATTATAAATTTTCTGAAATAATATTTTTTATATTCCAAATTTTTCAATATACAAATTATTTCAAACTCGATCATTTTGATGTCAAAAATAAAAACTAATTTATATTTCATTAAAATTTTCTCTGATCAAATACAGATCATAACATAATCCTACATCTCAACCCAATCAAAAATTCGTACTAAAAACAAATGAAATTGACATTATTACACTATATTTATTTTCA
>NW_021409157.1:0-500 GCF_001605985.2 Dendrobium catenatum | reverse complement strand
AACAGAAGTTCAGTTTCTGATAAGCAATGTGCAGCCATGGTGGTTAGCCAAGTACAAACCATATCTCCAGCAGCTCTCTAAGTATGAAGTAATCAACTTTAATAAGATTGAAAATGTTCATTGTTACCCACATGTGATAGTTGGTCTTAGGAAGCACAAGGAGATGAGTATTGATCCTTCAAGAGCTCCAAATTCATATTCAATGGTCGATTTCTCTCAAATAATGAAAAAATCATATGGATTAGAGAGACAAGTAGCAATAAAACTAAGAGATAATCAGGCTAAGAAGCCAAGGCTTTTGATCATAGCGAGGAAATTCACTCGTTCTTTCATGAACATTGATGAAATAGTAAGAATGGCCGAAGATTTAGGCTATGAAGCAGTGGTTGCTGAAGCAAAAGTTTCTTCTAATCTTGTTCGGTTCTCACACATTGTTAACTCCTGTGATGTGATCATGGGAGTTCATGGAGCTGGGCTTACTAATCTAGTTTTTCTTCCAA
>NW_021409156.1:0-321 GCF_001605985.2 Dendrobium catenatum | reverse complement strand
TTTGAGCTCAAGGACTCTGTTAATGTTAACAAACAAAGGGATTACGCAACAAAAAAAATCTATTACATGTGACGACTGTTGCCCTTCTAATAAAAATAACTAATAATAAGATCAAAGGATATATAATGGCATAAGGTAAGCAAGTTCAAGTTCGAAAATTTTTTTTCATGCACTGTTATAGCCGACCCCACGTAGTGGGATAAAGGCTTGATGTCATTATTGTTGTTGTATTGTTGTATTACTGTTTATAACAACAACATTTTACTGAAGGAACCGAATTCTCTTCAGCCAGGGATCTCACACTAACCTTGTCCAAGGCAT
>NW_021409155.1:0-582 GCF_001605985.2 Dendrobium catenatum | reverse complement strand
GTTATATGGAAGTATTTACTATTGTTTTAAGATTTTGGTTACTAGTTTATTGATCTTAGAGGATGTTTATGAAGTGAATGAAGAGTTACAAAATGTTTAAAGTAGTTATTAAAAAGGAATAATAAATAACATTAAAAAAATAAAGATAACTATCTAATATTATAAAAAAATATGTGCATACTTGAAGCCGTCAAGTACCATCCATGTAAATGAAGAGCACTTCTCAACAAAATTATTTCATTAAAAATTTTAAAAATTATGAAATATTTCAATCTATATGTATAGGCATTACAAAACTATTGGGAAACTACTTTTGAAGAAAAAAAAAAAAGAAGGGAAAAAAGAAAGAAAAAAGATGTTAGTGGACATTAATAATGAGGAGTTTGAACCGTCCTTTTTAATATCTCATCCATACCAACCCATGTTTTGGTTGGTCATGCAAGTCCCTAGGTTGAAAATTAAATATAAAATACAATTGCATTTAATTTTATTTTCAAATTATGGGCTCTTATAATTGGGCATTTTCTTTGATTTTTTTTTTTTTTTAAGTTTTAGCCTTAGCTTTTGTTATTAAACTTTCAG
>NW_021409154.1:0-2563 GCF_001605985.2 Dendrobium catenatum | reverse complement strand
ACCTTTCTTCATTAGTGTCATCGGGAGTTCTATCATTTATCATCTTGATTTCATTACTCAAGAGATCATATGATCGTACTGGATTTTAGTTTTTTTTTTTTCAGACATGGGCATTATTTTTTTCAAGTTTTCTAACGCATTTCATATTTTAGATTATTTTGATGGATATATAATTCAAATATTAATATAAATAACAAAGATTGTCTTCAAGACATTGTTGAAGCTAGAGCTTGAATCTTTCAAACAAGCATTTTTAATATGTTTTAACACATTTTCTAATCTTTTTGAATCAAGGAAGGTCATATTTAAATGTTGTTGAACCATGTAGGATGCTAAGGAATATAATCGAACATTTATTTACTTCAAATCTTGATCGATCGGTATGAATCAAACATCATTAAAATAAGCATTTGATTTATGTTCAAACTTTCTTTGGATCATGTTCGAAGCATATTCTAATGCACTTTGACTAAAATAAGAACTTTGATATAACATTATTCAAATATGTTTCATTCACGTGTTCTTACAACAATGTCATTATATGCTAACCAGTTATTTTCTAAAGCTAAACCTAAAATCTACTTTTTTTTTTGTATTGTATACAGTTGAATAAAATGAAGACAAACAAGTTCATTAGGCATTTACTACGAGAAGGAGAAAAATGTTGATGAAACAAAGAAATATTCTCCTTAAACGTCTAATAAACCCTATATGTAAAGTTATAGAAATTGATCAAAGCTAATTTAATATAAAACGAAAGGCAATGTATGACTTTGATAGAACACAATCAATTTTTTTCATTCCTCCAATTAAGATACTAATATATAATAATCTTGTTTTGTATTGAATGATATATTCAAATCTATTCAACACTAATCTCTTATATGTATTTTGCTCCCGAGAATATTTCAACAAAAATATTTATAAAGATAAGGTTGATATTAGATCAATTAGTTATATATATATATATATATCAATGGATGATGTTAATATAGCGCATACATTAGTAAGTGATGCTTTAGATTAACCATATGCATGAGCATGTGTTGTTGTGGACATACAATCAGTGAAAAGTAATGGCTACATGCATGTATACTACGATACTAAAGCATCCATTAGAGAGGACAACCCCAATTTATGACATACCTAAAAGTAGTAAATAAGTAAGATCTTCTAATTTTTATGTTCTTTGTGGCTATGAGCAATAATGCAATATATGGAAACAAATGGTTGCTTCAATATTGAAAGATTCAGTGCATGAAAGCAAATCCAATATAGTGATTTTTGACATAATGGTTTTATGTCCAAGTTTGTTCTTAGTTGATTTTATTGTTGACCAATAATTTGAGAAATATGAAGAGTTAAAGTGGGTGGCAAATTTATATGCAATGACAAATAACACCTAATTCAAGGTGAAGAAATTATGTAGAGATGTGTGGTATATCCATGTAGTTCAGAAACATGCTTAAGGAGCCCTTGCGAGGAAAGAAGATTGTTTGAGATTATAGGCCAAGAATTAGAGCACACTTGCACTTTGGATGTTAGGATGAAAACCACTAATAAGTTTAACCATGGCTGATTAGAAACATAATCAAGGAAAATCTTATGGGATCCAATTTTAATTTGAAGCCAAAAACTATCATATCGAATTTAATATGACATCGATATGCCTTATGAGAAGACATGGTGGTTTCATGAGCAAGTTATCACATATGTAAGAGTATCACTTGCCATGCTACATAGAAAAACTCTAGGGACATTAGTTGATATGCAACTTATTAAGGATCTTCCAAGTATGTATACTTCGCTTTGGATATTTTAATTCAAGGCTTCAAGACTGCATGTTGTCTAGTGTTAAGTGCAAATAAAAATATTTATTAATACATACTTTAGAGGCACTTTATTCATATGATTTCACAAGATGCTAATACTCAAATTTATCCTGTAGTGTTTGCAATAGAAAACTCAAAAAATATTAAGTCTTGGTTATTTTTAATGACCAACTAAAAGATATAATAAGCATAGTGGAGAACTAAAAAAATTCAATTATAATAAACATAATAGCATCACGAATACTTTATCTTTCTTTTTTGAGACACATCATAGAGCTTGCACTATGTGGCAATTAGTAAATACTAAAGTTTAAAACCAACAGTTAAGAAATATCACTCGTCTTTCAAGGCTTATCTAAGAGTTGAGTTATATAGCACTTTGACAAAATTTATGTCAATAGCCCAACAATAGTTTTTATGTAGACAAAAAAGTTGATATAAGAAGTGGACTCACATTTTTCTTCACTGAAAATTGATTTAAATTGACAACAATCAATATATCAAAGAGTTGTAATAATGTCACCAAGATTGTACACTCCTACCCAGTGATAACCTTATTGGAATTTTTTGAGACACATAATACAAAATTGGTTCTTTAATATATACAATATTGCATTGAATACAAAAATTATTTTAGCAACAACAACAACAACAATAAGCCTTTATTCCACTACGTGGGGTCAGCTACATGAATCTTTTTTCTCCATTGTGTCCTATTAAAAGTCAAATTC
>NW_021409153.1:0-288 GCF_001605985.2 Dendrobium catenatum | reverse complement strand
GCCCTTGATAAAAGGAGGAAAGATGAATCAGTAACGAAATATATAACACGCTGGCGTAATCTCAGCATGAAGTGCGAGCAGCAACTAGAAGAAGAGCATGCAGTTCAACTATTGATGGGAAACATTGATGATAAAATGCAACCCTTCTTATGCATGGCTTCTATTACCACCTTTCAAGATCTGCTGGACAGGGTGGCTAAGTTTGAAAAGTTGAATTTGTTAAAGTCAGAAAATCTCGCTGACAGACCCAAGAAGGCTAAAGCTCCTGATGCCAGAAAGAATGAGGTC
>NW_021409152.1:0-254 GCF_001605985.2 Dendrobium catenatum | reverse complement strand
CTTGTGGATAACAACAGTGGATAAATCGTAGGCACGATGAGCCACTGTGGGCACAAGTACAAATATCTCCTACGACGATCCCTACGAATGCCTGTTAACTGAGATGGTAATATTGGAGATCAGCAATCAAGGGTCCGCCTTTCTACAAACCAGTACAATCAACAAGCCCACCTGAGATTGGTGAAAGGTGGACACAATACTGATGCCAATGGGTCTCCTACAAACACCTTCAGGAGGTCGTAGTGAGTACAACA
>NW_021409151.1:0-277 GCF_001605985.2 Dendrobium catenatum | reverse complement strand
GTTATACCGAGCTGTACCGAGCAATACCGAGCAATACTGAGCAATACAAAAAAATACCGAGTTCTTTCTAGGAAAAACTAGGTATTTATTTGTATTGCTCGGTATAGCTCGATATAACTCGGTATTAGTCTTCATATGATGATATTCCTCGTTATTGTTTGGTATTGCTCAGTATTTGCTCGGTATTTCTCGTTTTTTAGCTCGAATCATCTGGGAGGACGTATCTCTACGTCAGGTGGAAGGACGCAATAAAAATTCCATTTTATGTGATTTTGAA
>NW_021409150.1:0-941 GCF_001605985.2 Dendrobium catenatum | reverse complement strand
TTCCAGATTTGAGATTGATGAGTTATTAAGCGACAGTTATTTAGGCAATGAACATGTAGATATTTTTTCCTATCTCTTTGATGAGAAGTGTAACCTTATACCAGACAAGTACCATAAATTTCTATACATCTCTCAAATCTATTGGGTTAGTAACTTTATATTCAATTTATCAGTTTAACTATTGGATTAGTAACTTTGTATCCATTCTTAGTTCTTACATTTACTCACTTGCACTTGCAGAATAACAAAGGAAGGGAGAAATTGTCCAAATTGCAAATCGACCATATAACTAAGCTTTCTGTTACTTCAAACAACATTTTATTACAACCAATCATTGATTCCAATCACATTACCCTTCTGGTTGGTTTGCTGAAAGAACAAAAGTGAAAATTTTATAACTCATTAGACCACCGTGTCAAAGAGAGTAGGCTCGTTGTTCCAAAAATCGTAAGTGTTAGTCTGTTAGATATTTAGGTCATTAGATGAACATGAACTCTTTAATTTTTAAAAAATTTACATAACTAATCATTGCTCTACGTATATTTCAGCTTAAAGCTCTATATTCTGACACGAAAGGAGCTTTTGATAGTGATATCAGAAAATGGAAGCTTTCTACCATTAAAGGTATACCAAAACAGGAGAACTCTTTTCATTGTGGAATGTATGTCTGTAAATATATGGAAAGAATAATTCTTGAAAGCAACACTGATTGTACTTATAGTACAAATTGGCAACAAGATATGCCAAAGTATAGAGCAGAATTTGCATATGAAATATTTTGTAAAACGTTGTCAAAGTAACAGTTTTTCATTCTGTGTATAAATGCTTCTATGTATAAATGTTTTTCATTCTGATTCTGTGTATAAATGTTTATTTAAACATAGTACGCACAACGAACGCATACAATACGCATAATGAACTCGCAACATACGCATTACGAA
>NW_021409149.1:0-340 GCF_001605985.2 Dendrobium catenatum | reverse complement strand
TATGAAGAAATCGGCAACAGAATCAAACTTGATTTCTACCTCTTGCCAGCAATCTCAATCTCACACAAACAAAACTTACGGGCAATCAGATTACATCCAGCCGGTAAAATTACGAAAAGGGAAACCGGCAACAAAACTGAATTCAAATGCAAAACCTCAAAACAGCGCTCGGACAGAAAAGAGTGACTAGCTCCAGAGTCAAACAAAACACGACAAGGCTGATCAGAAATGTGGAGCATCACGAGCCTCCTGCTGACTCAGGCTGTAAACTCGTGGTTGAACTGGAGCTGGAGCTGAAGCAATAGAACTACTCGGTAGAGGGAGCCTCTCACTAACAGTA
>NW_021409148.1:0-210 GCF_001605985.2 Dendrobium catenatum | reverse complement strand
GCTTTGAAAAGAAAAGGGAACATGCGCCTAAATGTCTCAATTATGTCCTTATGCAAGATATGTAAAAGTCATATGCATATGTCATAACTATACTTCATGCATCTTATTTAACATAATCAACCGTCCCGGAGTACCGTTTTGTACTGATCAGGTACACATCTTTTGGCCATTTCTTTTCCTCAATGCCACAAGGGCCATCTGTGCCTTTGG
>NW_021409147.1:0-360 GCF_001605985.2 Dendrobium catenatum | reverse complement strand
TCGACCGAGAGTTGTCCTCAACTGTTAATGACCAAGGAGCACTATCATCTTTGGAATGGGATTCAGTACCCTTGAGCTCTCTATGGATGGACACCAGATGTTAGTTTGGATGCCAGTAAGGAAGTTCCTTCAGTGGTTGAGTTGATTGTGGGATCTGCACCCACCTTGCCAGTAATTAGTGATGACCTGAAACATCCTGAGCCAGTTGTTGAGCTTCCCACTGATATCAAATCTATTTTTGAGGAAGGATCTAGTTCTGGACTTAACTTTTCTACTATAAATCAAAAGAAGAACTACTTGAGGAGACTTAGAAAGAAGATCTATAAGGAAAAGAGAATTGTGCCTTTTAAGACTTTAGCT
>NW_021409146.1:0-281 GCF_001605985.2 Dendrobium catenatum | reverse complement strand
ATTAGCAAGAAGGAACAAACTGAAAAGCTTCGATCCTCCGAACTTCGAGCAAGAAGAAGATTAAAAAATATACTAATAGAGGAATAGACGATGACACCGACGAGGAGAGAACTGAGAAGCTCCGTGAAGGAGGAGGCCAGGCAAGAAGCCAGCAACACACGAAGCACCGAAGCAATGAAGAGACGAAGACAAAGGAGGAAGGACTGAAGGAGGCGGAAAAGGAAATGAAATGAACGCGGCTGCACTCCGCTGTCCTAAATGAGCCCTAACATATAAATCGC
>NW_021409145.1:0-375 GCF_001605985.2 Dendrobium catenatum | reverse complement strand
AAGTTTGGGAATTAACTTCAAGGCCAAAATATCAAAGAATAGTTGGAACTAAGTGGGTATTAAAAAATAAAATGAATGACTCAGAAATAGTCATTAGAATTAAGGCTAGATTAGTTGCTAAGGGGTATAATCAGATTGAAGGAGTTGATTTTGAGGAGACGTTTGCCCATGTAGCTAGACTTGAAGCAATTAGGGTTTTGTTAGCCTTTGCTTGTTTTAAGGGTTTCAATTTTGTTTCAAATGGATGTGAAAAGTTCCTTTTAAATGGGGTAATTGAAGAGGATGTTTTTGTAGAACAACCTCCAGGTTTTGAAGATTCTAAATACCCAATTCATGTTTTCAAATTGAAAAAGGCATTATATGGATTAAAGCAGG
>NW_021409144.1:0-3316 GCF_001605985.2 Dendrobium catenatum | reverse complement strand
AAGGGTCAATTCTCGTCGGATGGCATTGCGGCTGACCTTAGGCTTGAACTTGTGCAAAGGAGCATTGGCCTCCTTGAAAACGCTGTTGTGGGTAAAGTGATTGGGCGGCGGCTGCCTTTCTTTGTCCTGGAATCCGAAATCAGGAGGCAATGGGGACGCTTTGGGGACTTGCAGATCTCGACCATTGGGACCGATTGTTTTGCCTGCACGTTTGATTCGTTGGAGGCTAGGGACGCTGTCTTGTGCGGTGGCCCATGGTTTTTCAGCGGCAATATTGTCGGACTTGACCGGTGGACACCGGAATTCTCCCCGAGCTCCTTGGAGGGGCTGTCATCCCCCATTTGGATTCGGCTACCGCAACTTCCACTCCAGTACTGGGATCCAGAAAATCTGATCAGAATTGCCTCCATGTTGGGGGAACCGCTTTGGATCGACGCGCAAACAGGCGCACGCGGTAGACGTGAGTATGCTCGTATTTGCATTAAATTGGACCTTGCACTGAAGCTACAAAGTGGTATTTGGATCAACGGGTGGAAAGGGCGTTTCTACCAACGGGTTGAGTATGAGGGGCTTGGTCTCTCGTGCTTCGAATGCGGTCGTGTGGGCCATCGAAGGGATACTTGCCCAAGCCGCCCCGTTAGGGGGGATGACATGAATGCTGACATTTCTCGGGGAGTCCAACCCGGGGCTGGACGGGGTGGTGGCTCCAGCTCGGGTAGTGGCAGCAAGTCGCCGGAGAGTGTTGCTGCGGCTGTGGTGGGCACGATCACGCCTGCCCCTGTTTCGAATTGCTCGGCCAGCTCTTCGGGGTCTGGGAGTTCGAGAATTGGCAGTGCTGGAAGCTCTCAGCCTGCGTCGGCGGTTACTCGGGAGGAGATGGTGAAAGACAATGGTCCACCCGATTTGACGGAGGATGAAAAACTCTTTGGCCCGTGGAGCTTGGTTCCCCCGCGTAAGGGGCGTAAGCAGACCAAGAAAACTCCTGCTTCGGAGCCGGGACCACTGGGGGAGAATATCCCTAGACAGGTCAACTTGCTTGAAGTCAAGGAGCCCATGGCAACGAGGATGAAGGAAAACTTTAGGCCGAGCAAGGGGGACAAACGACCGGGACTTACGCCGCCGCTGCTGTTTTCGGCTGGAGCAAGGCCGACGAGACCGAAATTGGGGGCCTCTAAGGCACACTTTGACAAGGAATTGAGGGCGTTGGGCCCTATTGAGGAAGCCCCTCGGAAGAGGAGGAAGGACGGAGGTGCACCTACTAGCGGCGGGGACGCTTCCCCTATAGGTGTTTAATGTCTACGACCCTCTTTTGGAACTGCAGGGGGGCCCGTAAGAAGTGCACGGGCAACTACCTGCGTCACCTTGTGGGTGACAATGATGTGCACTTTGTTGGTCTTGTGGAGACCAAGGTGGAAACTCTTGACCGGGCTGAGGTCGATAAGATTATTGGCACCAATTGGGATTTCTTTCACTACCCCGCGATTGGGAAATCCGGGGGTATCCTTGTGCTGTGGCGGAAGGATCTAATCCACTTTGAGCTGCGGTTTGCGGATGACCAAGTTGTCATTGGTTCTATTACTCCCCCCGACGGGCTGTGCTGGGCGGTTGCGGTTGTTTATGGCAACAAAGACTACCTCCGCCGGCGTAGTATTTGGCAGAGCATTGGGACCTTCTGCAATGCGGCGGAACCGGTCCTTGTGGGCGGTGATTTCAACTGTTGCCTCGCCCAATCGGAGAAGAAGGGGGGGAAGCGGGTTACCCCAACGGCCGGAGTGGTTGAGATGGCTGAGTTTATGAATTGCAATGATCTCCATGACCTTGGATTTGTTGGTCCCCAGTTTACATGGTGCAATAATAAGGATGGAAACAGCCGGATTTGGGTGCGGCTGGACCGTATCCTTATGAATTCTGAGGGCCTTGGCAAGGCCCCGATGGCGATGGTTAGGCACATGGGACGGGTTGCTTCGGACCATGCCCCTTTGCTGTTATCTTTGGGGACCAAGGTGGCTGCGGCCCCGGAGAGGTGGATCCGGTTTGAGGACGTCTGGACGACTTACCCGGCGTCATGGCGAATTGTTTGGCTTAATTGGAGGAAGACTGATACGGGATCCCCTGCGGACATCCTCAACCGTAAATGTCATCGCACCTTGCGTGCCTTGTATCATTGGAGCCGCCAACGTGCTCTAAATCTGAACCACAGGAAGACGGAGCTGGAGCGGCGCATCATTGAGCTGCAGAACCTTGATTGCACGCCTGGTGGGCTTGGCCATGACCTTGAGGAGGAGCTACGGCGCTGTGTTGGGGAATTGAATGATACTTTAGCCAGGTTGACCATTTGGTGGCGACAACGGGCCAAGGTGCGGTGGATTGAGCATGGGGACGCTAATTCCCATTTTTTTCACATGGCGGCTTCGGGACGGAGGAGGGACAATAGGGTGGTGCTCAACCTGCCGAACTGTGACCAGCCGGTCACCGATCAGCGGACTATCCTGGACACGTTCTCGGCTTTCTTTCGGGATAAATGGAAGGACCGGCAGGCTTGCCTCACGGGATGGCCTGATTTTGGCGATGCTGGGATGATCCCAGCTCAATTAATTCCATCCCTTACTGCTGCGGTGACTGATGAGGAGGTGTGGAATGCGGTGCACACGATGGGATCCAACCGTGCCCCTGGGCGGGACGGTATCACGGCTTCGTTCCTCAAGTTTTACTGGGAGATCATCAAGACGGAGGTCCTTTTTGCTGTGCAGGATTTTTTCTCCTCCAACCAGATGGACGGTGGATGGAAGGAGACCCTCATTATTCTTATCCCGAAGGTATTGAATGCGGACAATCCGGCTAAATTTCGACCAATCAGCCTTTGCCAAACCTTTTATAAGGTGGTCGCAAAGGTGCTTGTCCACCGAATGAAACCGGTGCTTGCTAGCATTATTGGAGAAGAGCAAGGGGCCTTTGTCCCCGGGAGATCTATCTCCAACCATGGCCTCTTGGCTCAAGAAATCATTAACAACTTTCAGCACTCCACCAAAGCAGCGGGGATGATGGCTTTGAAGGTGGACATGGAGCAGGCCTATGACTGCATGGCTTGGGACACGCTACAACATGTTATGGGCTTGATGGGGTTCCCGGAAGCCTTCACTAAATGGGTAACCCAATGTATTTCTTATCCTAAATTTCAGCTTCTTATTAACGGATGCAGGACCGATTGGATCATTGGGGCGAGCGGCTTCCGGCAGGGCTGCCCACTCTCGCCATACCTCTTCATCTTATGTTCGGAGCTGCTGACCAAGGCTTTTACCCAGCACGGTCGGACGCT
>NW_021409143.1:0-1060 GCF_001605985.2 Dendrobium catenatum | reverse complement strand
TATTACTTTAGCATAATATATTTTTTGGGTTATAATGATTTTTTCTCTTTCAAAATAAATAAACCAAATCATGAACCGACTTGATTTCTTAAATTAAAGATCAAGCTTAAATTTGATTAATTAATCAAGTTCAAGCAAGAGGAGAGTCGAGCACTCGAGCTTGGCTAAACTCCTTTACACCCCTAGCCCAATAAGAGTACATTTCCCCAAACCTTCTAGCTGTCTGCAATTAGAGCCTTAATTACGTCATACCTCCCACCAAATCCACCGTCAAGTATAATAGTGAGATGATTAATTGAATATGTATTTAGATTAGTGTCACATCAATTATTTGTAGCCGTTAATATAAAGTTTTTTTTTTTTTTTGAGTAGTGATTTAATATTAAGCTTTACAACTAGATAGAGATATTGAATTATCTATTGATGTGTTTATGGGTACGACTCTAATATCCAAGGCATGTCTAATATGGTACATAAGGAGCTTCAAGAATTAAAAGTACAAATTCAATAGTTAGTTTATAAATATTTTCTCCATCCCAATGTATCTATGGGGAGAATCTATTTTATTTATGAAGAAGAAGGACAATACGATGCACATATGTATTAGTTACATGGAGCTGAATAGGGAAATAATTAAGACCAAGTACCCTCTTGCGAAGATTAACGGTTTGATTGATCAGCTAGCATGATCCTTTGTGTTTGTTAAAATTGATCTTGGGTTTGGATATTATCTCATGATGGTGAGAGAGGTGGATGTGGTGAAGTCTAATTTTAGTAATTGATATGGGCATTTTGAGTTCTTAGTTATGCCTTTTCTGGGGTGACTAGTGCGTTTGCAGTTTTTATGGATATGATGAACGTGAAAGTTCAAAGGAGGGTGTTAAGCTTTGTTGAGTAGTCCATAGGCGCACAAAGAGGGTGGGGGAGGGGGGTGTGTGAATTGGTTTTTAAAAATTTGTAACACAAAATAATCTTTTTTAGATTTTTCAATAACTTAAAAATGAACAATGTTATGTGGAAGCAAATTAACTAAAGAATAATTATACTATAGGTGATGATA
>NW_021409142.1:0-313 GCF_001605985.2 Dendrobium catenatum | reverse complement strand
CGGATTCATGGGATTTGGCCAAGCAAACGCGCGCAAGGAAGAAAGTTAACTTCACAACCAGCGGGCTCCCGTGGCTACTTCCGATCAAAATGTAGTAACTTCCGATCCAATTGGAAGAGCAAGCCATCGAAGGGAGCAAAGTCTGTCAGCACCGAAGAAATACGCGAAATGGAGAAAGTTGCCTTCACAGTGAGCGGGCTCTAATCGTTGCTTCCGATTGAACCGTTGTGACTTCCTATCCGACTGGCAGGGAAGTCGCTCGAAGGGACGAAGTCGCACGGCCACGAAGGTCCGAGGAAGAGACGGATGGAAG
>NW_021409141.1:0-219 GCF_001605985.2 Dendrobium catenatum | reverse complement strand
AAGGGTTGGGAGAGGTAAGTTCCAGCAAGTGATCTAGGTTCTCTGCCTGCTTCAGGAGGAAGAAAAAGGAGGAAGGTTCTCTGCCTTGTCGGGTGTGGCAAAAAGAGCTGCTTGTAAAGGCTTCTCCTCCTAACTGTGGGGGCTAAAGGAGAGTCACGATTGTAGTGCAATACTCGGAGAGCGCTGTGGGTCTCCGAAAGGATTCCGCTCGTGTGGTTC
>NW_021409140.1:0-301 GCF_001605985.2 Dendrobium catenatum | reverse complement strand
TGATTAAAAAAAAAAAAAAAGTGTTTCTCCAGCTTGGGCTTGCTCTATTTTTTTACTCAACCATTCCCCTCCAACCCCTCTTGAATATATCCTTTCAAAGTTGAACCAATGGCAGCCGCTATTAATTCATCACTTCACCCCATCCATTTCCTATTATCCTCTCTCCAGTTCTTCTACTAGAGGTGTTGCTTCACCCGCTTTAATGAGTTTGATAGGTCCTATTTACATTTTGCTTCTTCTTTTGAGCTTCGACAAATGCTCTGTTCTACCTTTGATTGGCATTAAGTGCATTCTACATTTA
>NW_021409139.1:0-226 GCF_001605985.2 Dendrobium catenatum | reverse complement strand
TAGAAAATTAAAGCTCACAAAGAGGTGATGGTAACATTTAAAATATGATGTACCACATCACAAATGGGGAGACAAATTGAGGTAGGGAGGGGACACCCTCGCCACCAAGGATAATAACACCAAAAAAAAAATCAATAATCATCAAAAGATTATAGTGATAACACCCACACCAACTGGTGGGACCCTATAGGAAGTGAAAACAAAACCAACACATTCATAGAACTAC
>NW_021409138.1:0-291 GCF_001605985.2 Dendrobium catenatum | reverse complement strand
ACCCATTGGTACCCAATTTAATTAAGTAGCTTAAGTATGATTAATGTTTGAAAGTTAATGAATTTTATTAATAAGTGTTTGATTGCTGGTTTTAGGAGTTAGTTAGACATTTCTGGAGTTTTAAAACAATTTTTGAATTTTTAGGAATTTTTTAGATTATTTTAATCATTTAATTAAGGGGTCCAAAATTAACTTTTTATTTAAGGGTGTTTTATGGAAAGTTAGCATTTTATTAAAATATTAGACCTTATTATGATCAGTTAGAAGGTAAGTTTGCTGAAATTGGATTTT
>NW_021409137.1:0-301 GCF_001605985.2 Dendrobium catenatum | reverse complement strand
TGTTTAGTCACTTTGTGACCATAGACTGTAATAAGAAAAAACTTAAATTTTGTATGCCAGGGGAGAAAGAATTTAAATTCATAGGGGAAAGAGGCATAACTTCCATGATAATCTCTTCTTTGGTAGCATACAAATTGTTAAGGAAGGGTAATGAAGGTTTTCTAGCTTATGTTAAAGAGGAGAAGAAAGAAGAGAGGAGAATAGAGGAGATACCTGTTGTGCAAGAGTATCCAGAAGTGTTCGCAGATGATTTACCTGAAATATCTCCAAGCAGGGAGATTGATTTCACCATTGAACTGGT
>NW_021409136.1:0-246 GCF_001605985.2 Dendrobium catenatum | reverse complement strand
TCTTTCTATTTTGAGCTTATCATCCTGGCCGATACACATATCGTCCAAGCCGATAGGTTAATGTCAGCAGCCTTAATTAAGAATCCTTAATTAGACTTTCTGTTTTAAGATGATCGTCCAGGACGATATAAAAATCGGCCTAGCCGATGAGGGTAAAAAAAGAAACTATTAGTCTCTCAATTGTGTGTGTGAATGGTTACTTAGTATCAATCTTTTTGGCCATTACAAGTAGACTCAAAAGGTGAA
>NW_021409135.1:0-300 GCF_001605985.2 Dendrobium catenatum | reverse complement strand
TAATTTTTATTATTTTTCTTCTAAATTCTCATTTTTTTAACACCCGTTTATTACAATAACAACTTGAATGCATAATCATTTTATTTCTTTCATAATAACAAGTCAGCTCGTGTGCCAGCTCAAACTCTAGAATAAAGCTCGGGTTCGAGCTTCCCGAGCTTGAGCTCAAACTCAATTGATTAATCAAGTTCAAACTCAAGTCATAAGTGAACTGAGCTCAACTCATCTTATTTACACACAAAGTGCAGGTTTAAAGTCATATATTTACTAAACATTTATTTGTAGCATTTCGACTTCGTT
>NW_021409134.1:0-428 GCF_001605985.2 Dendrobium catenatum | reverse complement strand
GATTCGGAGTCCTTACTGCGAGACAAACAAATCTTCCAACTGAGTCGTCGGAAGAAAAGCGCTCCGGGTGCTCCAAAACCAAGCTTTTCCTTTGCTTTTCTTTCTCTTTCTCTCTCTTGCCTTCTCCTTCTCTCTCTTCAAATGAATCCAAAATATCTCAATAGGATATTTATCAACACTGATTGTCCCGGACGATCTAATTTTATTCTCGGTACGATTTGCTCTCTAGACAAATTTCGTACAGACGAAATTAAATAGCGTCCGGACGACTTGCTCTCTGGACAAATTTCGTACAGACGGATCGTCCCGACCATTCCAGGTTTGTACAGACGAAAATGACAGATTTCTTCACAAATTTCTTCAGGTCGTCCAGTACTAAATCTAGTTCGTACATACGAACTGCACTAAAAAAAATCAGCTTTTTCAAG
>NW_021409133.1:0-766 GCF_001605985.2 Dendrobium catenatum | reverse complement strand
GTGATTTATTTATAAGCTCATTGTTGAATCCAAATATATTTGTAGGTGATAATTGACCTTACTAACATGTAAGGTAAGAAGGCATGAATCACAAAATCTATAGTGAGTATAGAAAGAGAAAGAAGAATTTTGGAGGAAAGTGTTGTATAAGCTAAATTATATCCTTAGAAAGTATCAAAAGCTCCAAAGTATATTTTTTTTTTACTCTTTATTTGAATGGGTTTGAGAGTTTAGGGAAGACTACATAAAAAATGAATAAAACATATAATAATAAATAAGTCTCAAGGCTATCTTGAATATTTTGTAACAGCCTAAATTCTTAACTATCAATATATTATCTGCTTCGACCTAAGAGCCTCATTGTTTTTTCATGTTGGTTTAACTTCTCAATATGTCACCCATCCTAAAATTGATCTGGGATGAGTACGCTAAACTGTAGAGTTTCTTAAATAAAATTTCAACCATTATACCAAAAGTTGTCTCGATGTTTAAGAGTTTAGATTCTTTTACTTAAGGGTTTCACAATCTCACTCACTTAAGTAGCTGATGTCCTCATTAGCATTTTTATCCCAAAATCACCCACCAGGCAGATAGGATTCTAGAGATGGGCCCTACAAGTTCAAGTGGTGGCTCCCATCATGTAGTCGTTTATCTCATACTGGGTTCAAGAGGTGGCTCCAAGGCATAGCACTTTATCTTATATGACACTTAGATCATATCTTCCGGTTGGTGTATTGCTCTGATATCATTTGTAACAACTCAAACT
>NW_021409132.1:0-204 GCF_001605985.2 Dendrobium catenatum | reverse complement strand
CGGGCAAGGGCTCTGGTCGGGATCCCGACGCCAAACAGAGAGTTCGGTTGAAGGCATCGGAGCAGCCGAGAGGGAGAGTAAGGGGCAGCGACGGGATTGAGTGGATCGAACGAAAGTCGGGGAGAGATGGAGGTGTCGTGGAGAGAGCTTTGTGCGAGAGGAGATCATGATTGTCGAAGTAGCGAAGACCTCCCTTTCATTTTA
>NW_021409131.1:0-449 GCF_001605985.2 Dendrobium catenatum | reverse complement strand
AATTTGAGAATCCAGAGCATATTATCTTGAGATGAATGGTACAATTCTTCTGGAAGAACAGTTCAAAGTGAGAATCCAGAGCACATTGTCGAGTGACAAATAGGAAAATTCATCTAGACGATCAAGACATAGAAAATTTTTCTCACTTCCTGTTCATTCCATTGCTCTTCTAAGGGGATAACTAACCTGATCGTCTCGTATGAATTTGGTTCGTCCCGTACGATCAGTATAAGAAAATTTGATTTTTAAAGATATCTCAAAGTGTGTGTGTGCTAAGTTACTCAATTATAATCACTCTCTCTTAAACTCAATAGAATGAAAAATACAAACTTCGATTTACAAACTATGATGTGCTTAATTTGATTTGAAGTCCTCAGTAGTCTGGAGTATGATTTTCCTGAAATGTTAGTCCATACAAGAGAAAAAAATAATTCTTCCAAAAAATGTTA
>NW_021409130.1:0-271 GCF_001605985.2 Dendrobium catenatum | reverse complement strand
AAATGTCATCATCTACTTATTTGACAAAAGATAATTGCAACAGCTTGTAAGCGCTTGCGTCACATATTTGTTTATATATTTTTATATAGTATATTTATATCTAAATCTTAGCAAATTTATTCATAATAATGCGTATATCAATTCTGATAAAAAAATAAATAAATAAAATTTATAATTTACCAACGTAATTATAAAGATTTAGCTATTACAAATATGAATTTAAAATTTGAAAATTACCGAATACAAAACAGTTTGATCGGAATGCACCGAT
>NW_021409129.1:0-366 GCF_001605985.2 Dendrobium catenatum | reverse complement strand
GGATCTCTCCTATAGTTAGGTACTCTTATCAATTGAATTACTTTTAATTACATTATTTTTCAAATTTTTTATATTTATGAGTATTTTAAATATTTTAAAATTACAAATATAATTAAATTCCTAATTTTGGGAGATTCACTTTGCGAAACTTTGAAAATGAATTATACACATGAATAGCATTAATGGGGAGGTGGATTAGTGGGTGATTGGATTTCAATCATTCACTAATCGCATCGTTAAACGTACTTAGTTGCTATTTTTATTGTCTTTTGTATGTGTAAGACGCACGAGCACTTAGCTTAGGCACTCCTAGATCTTAGGATTGGTGTATTTTTTTTTTATACATTTCCTTTCATGTTATCCAAG
>NW_021409128.1:0-1405 GCF_001605985.2 Dendrobium catenatum | reverse complement strand
AAACGTGAGAAAAATAGACAATTTTTTTTTTTAGTTAAGAAATAGAATTCGGCTAGAAACAAATTACTATTTGATATGAATATTATTGTATTTTAAAGTGAAAAATGACTTTTTCGTTTTTAGATGGCCTAATTAAGTTTTGTGAGAGATTATTATGCGCGGACACCGTATGGAAAGAATTATTGGGTTTTGTCTTTATGAATAGTAAAATCGTAACATGAATAGTAAAAAAGCAGTTCACTGCGTTTTTACTATTCTCACAAAGACAAACCGAAGTGTTCTTCCCATCCGGTGTCCATAATTCATCAAAGTTCTGCTCACAGAAAATTCTTCCCTCAAAACTGCAAAATGTCTTAACGCAGCTAATTACTCATCTTCTACCTTGCTCCTTTCACATCAAACATAACAGAGAATACTGACAAATTCTATCAAATTAAAACTAAACCTCTAAAATCTAAGAGCGCAGCTGAGCACTCAGCTTTTTTTTAAAACTTTTGAACGAGATTAAGGATGTGTGCTTAATCGAGCCAAGCTCATTTAATTTTTGCTGAGCCTGGAGTCAAACTTGAACTCTAATGGAGCTCACTTGCTAAGCTTGAGGTTGGTTTGATTGAAAAATGTGATTCAAGCTCGACTTGAATGATTTGAGCTCAATAAGAAAGCTCGAGATTCACTTATTTAATAGCTAGATTTCTTATTTTAAATCCGTAGAAACAAAAAAAAAAAAAACTAATTTGACTACTATAAATGCTGATGCATTAATTAATACTAATTGAGCTGGATAGACAAAATGTCGGGCTGAGCTTGAGCTCGTATAATATAGGAGCTTGAATTTAAACACGAATCAGAATTGTGATTCATTAAGATCAACTAACAAACTCTTTAGCGAATAGAGTTCGAGCTGATTCACGTGTCAGCTTGGCTCCATTACCCCACTAATCTAGTTACTACTCTATTTTTAACCTCCCATATATGTCATATTAAGCTTAGCTCCATTAATTCAAATGATGGCTAGAGGATCCGATCCCCTTTGGCTGCCATCGACTTGAATTGTTGTACTGATCATATTAGAAAGCTTTCGTACGTTAGTGCAGCATATGTTCAGTGCTCAAGGTCTTGAAAACTTGAGAGGTTTGTGGTAAAACTCCTTAGAGAAACCTTTTAGGAGATAAGTCAATGATTGGATTTGTAGCATAAAAGAGTTTATTATAACGCCAGAGAGAGAGAGAGAGAGAGAAGCCAATGGTGGCACCAAATAATTAACTATATCAATATTAAATTGGCGATGGCTCTTCTTATGGCCTTGTTGAAAAACTAAGCCATGAATATTTTGATTATTGCATATCTATACTAGTTCTAAATAAACTGAAAAATCAAATAATACTAGAAAGTCATTGGACTCAAG
>NW_021409127.1:0-434 GCF_001605985.2 Dendrobium catenatum | reverse complement strand
TTATAATTTATACCTAAAATAACCGCTTTGAAACCCTTATAATTTATTATAAAAAGGAATATTAAACTTAAATCAAAATTTAATCTATAAAGCCAAATAATTAAATTTTTACAAATTTAAATTTAAAAATTAATTACATAAAAATGAAAACTTAAATGAAATAAATAAATCAAATTATCAAAAACAAAAAAAACTTATATAGTTAAAAGGAACAAATTTATGGGGGTGTCAAAATAGGTTTTTGGGTCGGGTTCACGTCAAACCTGAAATTGACTCGTCCGATGAGACCCGTTTGTCCAAATATGTTAAAAATCTAGATCCGAACATGACTCGACACCAACTTGACAAGATCTGACCTGCTAACCTGATTTGTTACAATTTCGGAGCCTAATCTTGTATTTGATTTGATACGGCATCACAAAATCATCTTGATC
>NW_021409126.1:0-791 GCF_001605985.2 Dendrobium catenatum | reverse complement strand
CATCTTACACACTTGCACTGTTCACCATAGTACACAATGGGTGTGGAGACCTAAGATACATGATTCACAGCATACCACACCTGCATTGTATTCTACTTTTCTTAAGAAGGGACCCAAACTAGGTTGGGTTCCTAAATTTTACTGTTGTTGAGTTTTGCTGGTGTGCTCTCACCAAAGACCTCATGGGAGCATAAGATAATATAGAGGCTCGAAGATCAAAATTACTTAAACTTGCTACTTCATAATTTTTTGAAATTTTTTGTTTGTTTTGTGTACTAGCTTTGTGTTGTTCTAGATCATTTTGTTTTCATTTTGCTTTTCATGTTTGGTTTTCTATATGATTGTTTTTTTTAAAGCTTTTAGATTTTGGAGATTTAAAATCATTAATTATCATATCTAAATCAGTTAAAGGTAGAAACACCGTTGATGCTTTCCCTCCCTCTAACCTCTTTTAGTGACATAATTTTTTTTTCTAGACAAAAGTCTATCTCACATTGACAACTGGTTTTTGAAACTAAGATTCTTTTGATCTTGTTACAATAATCTATCTTATGCATAATATCCAAAGTCCTTATATATCTTTCAAGTTAAATAAAATCTTGCCATTGCATTTATCACATGATTATGATTTGTGGGTTGTTCTTCCCTATGCTAGAGAGAGAGTTCCTATTCTCTAATATTTGGAGGATATACTCATAACTAAGGTTCTTTTTAAGGGTTTTTATTAAAGAGAATTTAGCTTGAAAGAATTAAAAGGGAAAGTGAAAAGGATGCAAAATTGAAATGAAAAA
>NW_021409125.1:0-205 GCF_001605985.2 Dendrobium catenatum | reverse complement strand
TTTATGTGGATGATATACTCTTTGGATCTTCTAATAAGAGATTGTGTGATGAGTTTTCTAAAACAATGAGTAGAGAGTTTGAGATGAGTTTGATGGGAGAGTTGTCCTATTTTTTGGGGTTTAGCATAAAATATTTGGAGGATGGAACCTTTTTAAATCAAACAAAACACATAAATGACATTTTGAAGAAATATGAGATGGACAA
>NW_021409124.1:0-328 GCF_001605985.2 Dendrobium catenatum | reverse complement strand
TTGCTGTGCTGGCTTACGGGAAAAGGGTCAACAAATGCCCCCCAACAAATGTGGTAGGCGTCTGGAGCGGGCCACGTTTGTTGTGTGCTGATTGGCTCTGTGGATCTCTAGATGTTGTTCTAGATGTCACACAATTATTTTTTTTATTTAGTGGATCTCCAAAAATTCATTTGGATGTCACACTAAGATTTTCTTTTAGTGGATCTCCAAAATTTGTTTGGATGTCACACTAATCTTCTTTCTCCACTTGCTCTTTTGGATGTATCCATAGATGATTGATATCTTGTTGAAATTTTAAATATTTATTTGGGGATCTAGGCACGCAGCG
>NW_021409123.1:0-380 GCF_001605985.2 Dendrobium catenatum | reverse complement strand
GTTGCCTTACCTACTAACTTTTTAGGTCCACAAGATTAATTACAATTCAAGCTATCTCAAGATTAGGTAGATTAGGACTGAGTTAGTCTGTAATTTGAATTCTAGTATTTTTTTACCTTTTTTGAGTCAAATATAATAAGGTGGATCCTAATGCTAAGTAACCTTGCACACGCTCAGAGGGAGAAATTTAGGCAAGATTTTATATTTAGAATTTTATTCTAATCATACAGGACGATCCAATATCATCTTGGATGATTCATTATAATCATGCCTAAGTTAGTTAGGTAATTAAGTAACGTAATTAGTATTATATTATTTGATCATATCATCCGGGATCATTGCAGGATCGTACTGAACGATCTCTAAGAAAACCATAGCTT
>NW_021409122.1:0-214 GCF_001605985.2 Dendrobium catenatum | reverse complement strand
AAAATTATAAGAAGATACAAATCATATTTAACTTAAATTTATATTATATTAAAATTCGAAGAATAAATATTCAAAGATATTATATAAATTTTGGTGAGGGGGATGAATAATAATTTAAAATAGAGAGAATAAAAATTCGAAGTTAAAACTCAAATATAATAAAATTTGTGGAGAATAATAAAATAAAGAGAACAAATATATGATATTCCATTTT
>NW_021409121.1:0-273 GCF_001605985.2 Dendrobium catenatum | reverse complement strand
AGTCGCTTTATACACTTTTCTCTTTCTTGAGTCTATTGTAAATGGAGTGACTCCTAATGCTAAGTAACCTTGCATACACACAACTTGGGAGAATTTCTAACTATTTCTCAGTGTTCACTATTTTTGGTAACATCGTCCGGGATGATATTTATATTGGCTTGGACAATCGGTTCAAAAAAAGAAATCCTAATCAGGGCATCATGGTTAAGGCAGCCATTATTAAGCTGATCAGCCTGGACAATATTGTATCGGTCAGGCCGATAAACTCCAATC
>NW_021409120.1:0-250 GCF_001605985.2 Dendrobium catenatum | reverse complement strand
AATGTTGCGAATCTGATTTCAGAGAATATAGTTTTGATGATAGTAAACTTTTTTATTTTACTACGACTGCTAGCCTACTAATTTTTTAGGTCCATAAGATCAAATTGCAAATTGAATCAGCTCAAGATTGGGTAGATTAGGATTGAGTTAGTTTGTAATATACGACTAGTGTCTTTTACTTTTTCTTTAGTCCATTGTAACATTGTGGGTCCTGATGCTAAGTAACCTTGCACACACAGACACATATGAA
>NW_021409119.1:0-511 GCF_001605985.2 Dendrobium catenatum | reverse complement strand
TCACCCTCAAACAGGAATACAGCCAATGGTACCTTTCTACTCCCTGGACACTGCATGCTGTCAAAAATCTTTTCTATCCTCATGATCCAATCCTCAGCAGCCTGTGGTCCCACGGCTCCTTTGAACAACGGAGGCTTCAGCTTATGAAACATCTGCAAATGCTTATCTGCTTCTTCTTCCTTACTCCCACTCATCTTGCTCTGTGCATCCCCCATCACATGTGCAATCGCAGTAGCCAACTGCATCATACTCTCTGAAGGTACTGGAGCTGCGCTGTGTTGCTCATTCGGTATACTTGATTCAGCCGGAAGATCCATATCTTTTCACCTGCACAATTCAGAATAAATGATACACACATGCAATTATGTATGCAAAACGATGCACTTGCAGCTACCCATTCTACCCAACTCTCAATCCAATCCTACAACTCTGGTAACAATCCATTCTTCCAATAACACTGCTCTGATACCAAGCTTTGTCATGCCCCAAGATCTAACTTGGAAAGAATTTC
>NW_021409118.1:0-273 GCF_001605985.2 Dendrobium catenatum | reverse complement strand
AAGGGTCAAACCATGACCCTTAAACTTAAAAAAATTAGAGAAAATGCCCTTGAACAACTTAAAATGGGGAGATAAAATTTGGACATGTCAGAAACATGTCTAATTTCAAACCCCCAAAATTCCAGACTTGGTGGACATGTATTTAAAAAGTAATTAAAGAAATTCATAAAATGCTCAAATTGAAATTAAACCTAAGACTAACCTAACCAGGGTCTGCAATCATAAGGCTTTTGTAGAGCTCCCTGAGACATTTCCAATGAGCCTAAGAACACC
>NW_021409117.1:0-326 GCF_001605985.2 Dendrobium catenatum | reverse complement strand
TATCTTGGATCTATTATTCAGAGTGATGGTGAAATAGGTGGGGATATTATCATTAGAATTCACGTTGGATAGTTGAAGTGTAAAAATGCATCGGGCTTGTTGTGTGATAGGATAGTCTCCCTAAAACTTAAGAGAAAATTCTATAAGATGGTGGTGAGACCTACTATGCTTTATGGAATGTTGGCCATTAAAAAAGAAGCATAATACTAAGTTAAGTGTTACAGAAATGATGATGCTCAGGTGGATGATTGGATTTACCCTTAGAGACAGGATACGAAATGAGCATATATGATGTGAAACGTAAATGTCATTTACTTGCCTAGGTG
>NW_021409116.1:0-393 GCF_001605985.2 Dendrobium catenatum | reverse complement strand
CTATGTTTTAACTTATAACAAAATCACTATTATTAGTTATCTCAGTGGATACTAATATTGTAACATTAAATGCATCTAAAGGTACAAATAGTCCACCACCTTTACTCACTTCACAACATTTTTAATTCTACACAGCCATCAGGTGAACTAGAGTTGAAGCAGGACAAGTAAGGAGGCCTTTCACTAGATCTATTTCAAAGATCAGTCATCATTATAATTAACTGCATCTTTTTTTCATTTTTATAAAGAAATATGGGGCAAAACATATGAGATTTAGAGATGAAGTTTTAAAAGTAAAACATTAGTTTAGGATTATATCAAACAATCCAACTATTCAAGAGAAATCAATATTTAACTAAATCATTTAAATTTGAGTAGCATTATTTATTTTCA
>NW_021409115.1:0-310 GCF_001605985.2 Dendrobium catenatum | reverse complement strand
AGCCAAATTAGGATGATTCAATATTCAAATAGAAAAGAAACTACGCCTCTTAGGGATGAGTTTCTTTTCGTTTCGATATTCAGAACCCGACGGACCCGATGAATCCAAGAAGTTCGTAGAAGGAGAAAGAATGAAATGGACAAACAAATAAAGAAAAATGAAGAACTGAAGATACAAGAAAGAATATATCCCAATTCAAAAATCACTTGCATCATTCTTAGGAATAGAATCCGGGTTTGTTGTCAGTGGTGTCCGACCACTTTTCTTTTCTGCAAATTCTGAGTGTAATATGGACATTGGACATTGGATA
>NW_021409114.1:0-333 GCF_001605985.2 Dendrobium catenatum | reverse complement strand
ATGTGAGGAGGCAATTTCCACCATGAGTTCTGGTATTGGTAGAGGGAACTCATCCTTAGGACATGCCTTATTCATATCCCTATAATCGACACAAATCCGAATTTGACCTTTTTTTTTCGGACTAGCACGACACTGGCCACCCAAGAGGGGTATTGTTCCTCTCGAATAAACCCAGCTTCTGCCAATTTTTTAACTTCGGATATGACTTATTGCTGGATTTCCAAGCGCATGCGTCAAGGAGCTTATTTGACAGGAATGACATCGTGCCGAACTCCAAGTTTGTGAACCGCTACCTCAGCGGGTAAACCTGGCATTTCGTCGTATGTCCAGGCA
>NW_021409113.1:0-248 GCF_001605985.2 Dendrobium catenatum | reverse complement strand
GTATGTTATCACCGAAAATTTTGATAACTAAGGATTTGTTCAATCTGTTAAAGTTCTCCACCTCTTTTTCAAGGTTTAGTCTAACCACACCATCTTCTTCCACAAAATCCTTTCCAAAATTCAATTCAGAAACTTTGATATTTGCTTTCCGCTTCCACACATTTGTGCCAGCAATCACATTACCAGATTTCTTTGAATTTTCAGCAACCTTAGAAATCAAATCACAATTACCCAACACTCCAGAATCG
>NW_021409112.1:0-336 GCF_001605985.2 Dendrobium catenatum | reverse complement strand
TGAAAAACACAAATTCTCATGGGCAGACATGGTGTCTAAAGAATCAGACCAGGAAAGAGATAATGGTTAAAAATGACTATTTTTCTCTTCTTTTTTGGTTTTTGTTTTTCCTTTGTTTTCAATTTTTCTTTTATTTTTTTTTTATTTTTTTTATTATTCATATTTTTTTCCAACACACACACTCACCTTTTCTAAAAATTGAAAAATCTACTTCCTATTTTTTCATGAAATTTTTGGTAAGTTGTGTTTGACTTCTCTAAAACAGATGAAGGAAGAAAACTCATGTGTTTGACTCTCAGTCTCTGTTTCCTAAAAAAGGTTATTCTACTTTTGATT
>NW_021409111.1:0-316 GCF_001605985.2 Dendrobium catenatum | reverse complement strand
TTGGGCTAACCTTTCTCGTTCCCTCGTTTTATCATGTTAGAAGGAGCTTGATAAGATATAGCGAGCGGTGGACACACTGACGGTCGGAGTCTGTGACCCTAAATTTGATCTATAAATTTACTTGGAATTGTTTCAATCAATTTAATAATCAAAATTTAAATCCCTTAACTATGTTGGATTCATGGTATTAAAAATGGCGGAGCTACAATGGGGTGATGAGGGCACAAGCCCCCACTTGTCCATCAATGAAAACCCACAGTAGTCTATGTTTAATATTAAAAATAGAATGATAATGCATAGGGCACTTCACAGGGAG
>NW_021409110.1:0-233 GCF_001605985.2 Dendrobium catenatum | reverse complement strand
GTAAGATAACAAAAATAAATTATAAAAAAAAAAAAAAATTGTAACAAAGCAACAATTTTTTAAGATGTTATATGAAATCAGCGTGATATTAGACTAATAATGAAATAATATAAATTTTGGACCGTTGTAGAACACAAAACATGAGTAATGAAGATCTATCTCTACAATTCATATGATAAAACAAAAAAGTTATAAGACATTTATATGTAATCAATAGGACATAATTAAATGTT
>NW_021409109.1:0-401 GCF_001605985.2 Dendrobium catenatum | reverse complement strand
TACTATGGATGAGCTAAAAGAAGTCAACTTAGGGACTAAAGAAGACCCTCGCCCAACCTTCATTAGCTCCCTTTTATCAGAAGACCAAGCGGAAGAATTGAAAGAGCTTCTCTGTGAATTCAGGAATTGCTTTGCCTGGACATATGCCGAGATGCCCGGCTTATCCCCTGATGTGGCAGTTCACAGGTTAGCCATCAAGCACGATGCAGTGCCTGTAAAGCAAGCTCCAAGGAGAATGAGATTGGAGATCGAAGAACAGGTGATTGCAGAGACAAAAAAGCTTATAGAAGCAGGCTTTATCCGCGAAGAAAAATATGCTGATTGGATTGCCAATGTTGTCCCTGTCAAGAAGAAGAACGGTCAGATTCGTATCTGTATCGATTTTCGGGACCTCAATAAGG
>NW_021409108.1:0-268 GCF_001605985.2 Dendrobium catenatum | reverse complement strand
ACTTCAAGATTTCTCGTTATCCTGTCAATGCATCTCTCATATGATTTTTTATTCTATTTTGTGGTTTGTTCTTATCTATATTAGAGAGTGAGTTTTTTCTTCTCTAATATCTAGAAGATATACTCATAACTATAAATATTTAAGAGTTTTTAGAAAAGAATCTAGCTTGCAAAAAATAATAAAAAAATGGTGGCCAATGATGCCAAAAGCAAAAGATGCGCAATGACGCCAAATTGAAAAAACTATATATACACACAAAGTGTATCAA
>NW_021409107.1:0-351 GCF_001605985.2 Dendrobium catenatum | reverse complement strand
TAATATCATCCTAACATAATAACGGAAGATATGAAAATTTGATCCATATAGGAGAGAACATATCCTTCATCATTAATGGGGAGAATTCAGGACTCCCATTTTCCATACCAATAATATGGCCACCTATGAACCACGATCCTCCACTAAGCACAGCATCTTTAACTTCATATTAGTGAAATGAACACATCTTCCAACCATTTCCTAAATTAGTAAGGTGGAAATTACCCAAATGATTCCATTGCATCCTTAGTTCAATACTTATAACTGAGAAGGGAACATCTCCAAAAACTTTAATCACCATAAAATTTTAGAGTCTATGGATTTTAAATTTTTTATTTTAAATATGCATCT
>NW_021409106.1:0-288 GCF_001605985.2 Dendrobium catenatum | reverse complement strand
TATATATATATATATATATAATTTCCTTCATTCCTGATAGGCATTAATGTTGGTTCATATTTATAGGGGTGTCAATTTCGGGTCACGGATTGGGTTCGGGTCAAACCCGAAATTGACCCGGCACTATTCGGGTCAACCCGAACCCGACCCGTTTTTAAAAACGGGTCAGTTTCCTAGACCCGAACCCGACCAACTTCAGGTCCGGGTCAACCAGACCAGACCCGAATGACCACGTTTTCAACAAAAAATTGCTAATTTTCGGGTAAAAAACGGATCAATCTCCTCTTT
>NW_021409105.1:0-249 GCF_001605985.2 Dendrobium catenatum | reverse complement strand
TTAACCCTCCACGTTCTCCCGTCGACCCACGAAACCATGAAATACCTCCTCCTTCTTCTTCTTCTTAAGCGGATCGCGAGCCAAATAAACTGTCGTTATTTTTTTAGCTCCTTTGATCCGAACTCTCCCGATTCCTCTCCATTTCGGATGGAAGAGCTCATCATCTCCTATGGTGTAGGGCAGAGCAAGCGCAATGTCGCAGAACTTATCAGCCCGAAGGTTAGCATCCGAGGCCACCTCCGCCAGGTA
>NW_021409104.1:0-274 GCF_001605985.2 Dendrobium catenatum | reverse complement strand
TTATTTTTAAAATTAAAAATTTTAATATAACTGGAACACCACGGGTTTGAAAGGTGGTGCACCATAGCTAAATGGGACATGATGAGGAGATTGAACTCAACTATTGAAATAAGTTTTCAAGAGCTAAGATCGAATAAAACATATTTTATACTCACAATAAAAATTTCACATACGAGTAATTTTAAATAGTAAGAGAAAGCAAAGTAACTAAAAATTTTATTTTATTCATAAACTTTAGAACATTAGCACAACAATGAAGTGAAACAACAATTAA
>NW_021409103.1:0-280 GCF_001605985.2 Dendrobium catenatum | reverse complement strand
GCACTTGAGGGAGGTGTTGAGCACTTTACAACATCATTAGTTGTATGTCAATCAGAAAAAGTGTTCTTTTGCTAAAGGAAGTGTGGAATATTTGGGGCACATTATCTCAACAGAAGGAGTAGCAGCTGACCCTTCCAAGGTGGAGGCCATGACGAGCTAGCCAACTCCTAAGAACCTTCGGGCTCTCCGGGGCTTCTTGGGACTCACAGGTTACTACCGGAAGTTCATAAAAGGGTATGGATATATTGCAGCTCCACTCACTGAGCAGTTGAAGAAAGAC
>NW_021409102.1:0-568 GCF_001605985.2 Dendrobium catenatum | reverse complement strand
CTGGCCGATAATTTAAAAATACAGTATACCTTAATTGTTTATGGCGACTGATTCTTTCTGAGTTGAGCTTATCGTCCTGGCCGATACAAGTATCGTCCAGGCCGATCTGTTGACGGCTGCCTTAACGAGGATGCCCTAATTAGGATTTCTGATTTTTGGACAGATCGTCCAGGCTGATATTAATATCGTCCCGGACGATGTTACCAAAAGCAGAAATCATATAGGGAGCAAGAGAATTTCTACCAAGTTATAGCCACACTAAATGCAACAGAATCAAGAAAGGAAAAAGATTACAAATTGACACAGACCTAGTCTACCCAATCTTGAGCTGGTTCCAGATTGCAGTCTAAACGTGTGGACCTGAAACGTTAGTACATAAGGCAATCGTAGAGAAATAAGGAATGTTTGCTATCATCAAAATCATAAACCATAGATCCGTAACAATTTAAGATGGTTTCAATTCAAACATTCTTTATTGATGATAGCAAACATTCCTTATTTCTCTATGATTGCCTTATGTTCTAACGTTTGAGGTCCACACGTTCAGACTGCAATCTGGAATCAGCTC
>NW_021409101.1:0-515 GCF_001605985.2 Dendrobium catenatum | reverse complement strand
TGTGGTTTTGTCTTTGTTTTCTATGTTTTGAATGTTGTGTTTGAGTTTCTTCAATAAAATTTTAAAAATCCAAAAATTGTGGAAATCATCCTAGACGAATTTTTTTGTACTGGACGATGTGTGCAAAATTCAGTTTGCGAGAATTTTAACCATTTTGAGAGCAGTTTTTAATTAGTTCATCTGTACGATCAGATGATCGTCCAGGATGAAATTTTTTTTTTCTCTCTGAAACGTCGAAACTATTGAATGCAGCGGTTGAATGGATAAGACAGTTATAATTGTGAAGTTCGTCCGTACAAACTTTTTGTTCGTCTAGACGAATAGACGTCGTTTCATTGTAGGGGACGGTTTTCAACAGACATTAAAACGAATTAACTTTTTGATCGTCCGTACAAAAATTTTTCGTCTGTACGATTGGTCAAGTCAAAAAGCCTGTACGAAGGGACGCATCGTAAATTGTGTTGATTACAAAAAGCCATTACATTTTGGACGAATTTGATCGTCTGTACGAAATA